>NW_026872596.1:0-13271 GCF_032173495.1 Musca vetustissima
ACTTGGCATAGTGTACTAAATTGAGACTAGATGTGCGTAAATTTTCTTGAAAATCGATTCAGATTTAGATATAGCTTCCATATATATTTTCGATCGATTTAATTGAAATGGTGTTCCAAGGTCCCTATATATCTTTCGATTTGCACGGAATTTGACATAGCGTACTGAATTAAGTCTAAAATTTTAAGTCATCCGATTTTAAGTAAATGGCGCACCAAACTCTTCATGTTTTTTCCGGAATAGAATGTTGTAATCGCGTGTAGAATACATATAAAACCCATATATATTTCCGATCGACTTCGTGTTAATTGGGCTCCAACTATTCAAATCGATTTACATAATTGTGTCCCATTGTAACAAACGAATGACATGTTTATGGATTGATCTAAGTCGGTTCTCATATTTTAGTTTTTTCCCCAAATTTTTTTAACCAAATTGGTTGTAATTTTATTTTTTGGATTCTTATTGGATGGCAAATCTTCCCCCAAAAAAATTTACATAACATACCCCCTTTTAAAAGTCCCGATAGATTTTAGGTATATTTGTCCAAATTTTTAAACTCCAATATTCGGCTTTTTGGGAATCGGAATTTCAAAACCCTAGGGTATACACATTTTGCTATAGCAAGTATGTGCTTCATCGCAATATTGGTCTTAGAGCTCAAGTGTCTTTGGAACAAACCCGTTTAAGACAATTTGGAATGACAATCGTTCCACTCCTTCACGATTTCAACAGAGCTGGCTAAATCGACCTAGAATTTTATTCTGGTCAAGTTTTTTATATACTTCATGGGGACTTCTGTGAATATTGCCCAACCACGACACTAAGCAGTTACTCCTTAGACCCCTCAAAGCAGAACACCATACACAAGTTAGTATAAGTGTATAATATTACAGGGTCTATATCTGTCGGCAATACCGATCGTTATTAAATTGGTTTATTTGCATGTTCTGTACGTTAAAATAGGTAGTTGACTAATGAGAAAGGAAACAGAAGTATTCGAATTTTTACAGTAACGTTGTTTAAATCCTCAGCTAAAGAGGTTTTCGATCTGAGTCTCTAAACAAGGCAAATTTCGTTATGAACTTTTCAGAAGGTCTTACATACCATATCGATTTTTTCACATATTAGCATTCCCAGTTAAATTCGATGCGCCATAATGTGTCTTAATTAATTTTTTTTGTTTTTGTATTTCCTTGTTACCTTGTTAAGCAAAAATAAAAAAAGCACAAAACAAGACAACAAACTCAGGAAGAAGAAGTAGCTAACATAAGTTTACACGCTCAAATCATCAAAAGCTGTGGGATATCTCATTTAATTAAATTGGACGGTTTTTTTAAGGTTGTTTCTTGGTCTGAGAATCCAATCAAATCAAAGTTACAACACAACATTACACGAAGAGTAGCACATTCGAGTGCGGAATGGTGAACTACCAAAAATTTACAATAAATCAAACAATTGTTGGGATGTAGCAACAACGGCAGCAGCAGCAGCAAACACTCTTTTCGAGTTTTTTGCATATTAGCCAACAATCAGAAGGCAATTCACAGAGTGGTCGGCTTATTCATCAAAATGTGAAGCTTTGGCTGTCCAAATGTCGGCCATTGGCCTGAAACATGTAACATTCACTTCATGTCCGTCGTTTACTTTTCCATTTTTACATTTGGCCCGAAAATCATTATTTTTTTATAATTAAAGTTTATAGACCTTCTAATTAAAACACGGCAGGCTCCTGTTTACAACAAAGCGATTTTCTTGTATTGTATTTATTTTCGATTTGTCTTAGACATTTAGGCCACGGCTTTGTATTATAAAGAAAAAAAAATAGTATAAAGAAGCCCATGCAACAATTTCCAATTTGGCCATTTTTTCCAATTTTATGGCATCAATAATGCCGCCAAAATTGAGTGAAAATAATTTTTAATCGTAGACAATGTCAGTTACATGATTAGAGTTTTGATTAATGGAAAAATATTTAGTTCAGCAATCTGAAACAAGGTTGAATCAAGAAAAAAACACCAAGTCAATATCAACCAAAAACTGATATGAAATGAAAACACTGATTCGGTTTGTCTTGTTCCTAGATAAAAGGAATAATACCTCTTAAAACTAATATGGTCATTTTATCCTACTGGTATATTCAACCTTAAACCAGTACGGAAAGCAGTAAAGTTGGACGGAGTCATATAGTCGGCTCCGTCCAACTTTACTGCTTTCCTTCACCAATTTCGACATATTCGTTATATGGTTCCTAACAGACGTATCCGTTTCGTAAGAAAAATTGATAAGTGAACCGACTAACATCAAACCCTACTCATACAATTCTGCAAACTCTGTTAAATTTTGTAAATCAATTGAAGCAAAATTGACAGCCGCTATGAAGTCGGTCGAAAATATATAGGGAAGCAACGGGAGTATACGCACAAATTAATATGGTCGCAGTAAACCCATTCTAGTCTCAATTTGATACGTTGTACAAATGCTTTTATAAATCAGACAAATATAAGGAGTTTGGTTCACCATTTAACTAAAATCGGACGAAAATGTATATGGAAGACGTACATAAATCTAAGTCAATTCCATACAGGGTTGCCCATATTCGACGGATCGAAGTTTTTTTTTTAAATCAAAGAAAAAAAATAAAAATTTGGCGGTTGGCAATGTTAATCATTTCATTTGTTCCAAGTAGATTTGTTTACATCAATTTTTGAATATGATATCTCTCAAATGGCCGCCTCTGGCGTTGATGACGTATTGTGCCCTTTTTGCTGCATTTTCCATCGTTTTGTCCTTGAGCTCTTCTACGGTCGTTGGCTTGTTAACATATAAACCTTTGACTTCAAATATCCCCACAAGAAGAAGTCAGGCAGCGTCAAATCGGGCGAACGCGGTGGCCAGTCCAAATCACCACTTTTCGACATCAAACGGCCCGGAAAAAAATTCTTCAGAAAATCGATTGTTATGCGACTTGTGTGCGGTGGAGCGCCGTCTTGTTGAAACCAGAACTGCCTCATACGCTTTCGACAAATAATTGGCATCACAAAATTGGTCATCATGTCGCGATAACGCTCCTGATTGGTAGTAACAGCATGGCCATTTTCATTTTGAAGAAAAACGGCCCAATGACCGTTTTCGCACTAACGCCGCACCAAACTGTGACTTTTTTGTCATGAAGAGGCACTTCTTGAAACTCAGAGGATTTTCAGTGGCGTAAAAACGGCAATTTTGCTTATTTACGGTCCCATTCAATGTGAAATGGGTTTCCATCGGACATGATAATTTTGTACCAAATTTGCTCTTCATCTTCGGCCATTTCGATGACTCGTTGGGCCCATTCCAATCGACGAGGCTTGTCCGCAGGCAACATTCTTAGCGTCAATTGAATTTTGTACGGGAACATCATGCAAATCAATGCGAATTATCCGTTGTAAAGTGGACCGAGCCATGCCCAACTGCTGAGAACGGCGTTTTTGGGATGTCTCAACACTGGCTCGTACGGCAGCGATATTCTCGGCCGATCGCCTTGGTCGACTTTTATATATTATCTTCTGATTAGAAAGAGCCTTACCAGTCGAAAATTTTTCGTATAAACGCTTAATGGGGTTCTTAGAAGGCGCACTTCTCACATTTTTTAATGTTTTTAAAGCACGTTGAGTTTTCTCAATTGACTTCTTCTGTTGAATGTAAATTTCAACTATTTTAGAGCGCTCGCGTGGCATGTATTGGTTCATGGTAAAAATCTGCTTGGACTGACGCTTCAAACGCGGTATGTCATTAAGCGATGTGACATCTCTGTCAAAAGTTATGGCGTTGCCAGATGGGTCCGTCGAATATGGGCAACCCTGTATGTGGATCTAAACCGATTTAAACAAATTTTGGCATACGTAAGGCTATACTAACTTCAGTACGTTGTACAAAATTGTGTGAAAATCGGAAACCATCGGTCTTCAATGCACAATTTACATAAAATGTGAAAAAATATATGGGAACTATATCTTAATCTGAACCGATTTTCTCGAAACTTAGAACACATTATACTAGACTCAATTCAATACGCTGTGCAAAATTTCGTGCGAATCAAAAGCGATATGGGGGCTTAAATGCACCATTTACAAACAAATCGGACAAAATATATATGGGAGGTATATCTAAATCGGAATCGGACGAAAATATATATGAGAGCTATATCGAAATCACGAAAATTCGTGCTAATCGAATCTGAACCGATTGCCATGTTTCCCAATTTCATCCCAATCGGATTATGAATGCGACCTGTACTTTGTTTACAATTTAACATCAACAGATGGACAGACGAGCGGACGGACATGCATAAATCGACTCAGAAACTGATTTTATGCATATTCTCGAAAGGAACCATGGGTTCATCTGGATTCCATAACATAACATAGACATAATACCCTGTACCACACTGTGGTGAAGGGTATAATTATAAGAAATGAAAACACTGGTTCGGCTTGGCTTGTTCCAAGATAAAAGGAAAAAATAAAGCCAATTCGGTTGAAGGATGTCCGACATTTACTGATATATGAGGGATGCTCATAAAAATGAAATAATTTTGACAAGATTTGAAATGAGAAGTAAACTATTTTATATTCTATTGTCATAATTTTGCGAGATCTATCGTGATTTTAATGGATAATTAAGACTGTGCGATAAAATCGAGGTCATTGTCTGGAGGGTGAAAAATTCCTATTGGACATGAAAGACCTTGGTGAGTAAATGAAGACTCTTGAAGGAAAAATTGTCATGGGTCAAAATTCGGAGATATGACGTGATATATTTTTGTTTTGTCTGACGAAACTATTTTACTTGAAGTGATAGCTTCATATCTTGAGTTGTAGCTACTACATGTATTTTTTGAGTTTACATTTCGTCAGAAAATGGAATGAGAATTTTTGTTGAAAATTTCATCCTTCTATGTTTGTTGCTTGTATGTCCTTTTCGTCCTTAACTTATTGAACCAGACTCCAATTATCACAAGATACGATTTGTTCATAAGATTTAAGGTGGGGTCCCCAATAACGATAAATCGATATTATTTTATTTCGTATTATTTTTCACGTATTTGGCATAACTACATATGTTTTCAGAGGGTCCCACCAAAAAGTGTACATCAGTATAGATCTATGTTTCCACATAGCCTGCGCATAAAGTCCCTACACAACTGTGTTGTCAGGGTATTATAGCATTGTGCAGCCCCAAAAATTTGTAACGCCGCGAAATATTGGTCCTAGACCCACATTTAGCTGAGTCGATCTAGACATGTGCGTCCGTCTGTCCACTATAATTTGTAAAAACGATACAGGCCACAGTTATGGACCAATCTTCATGAAATTTTGCATGTAGGATGGGTTCTGGCCAATGAAGACCCCTATTGTTTTTGGTAAAGAGCGGTTAATATTCAGAGGATGAAATGGACCAAATACTTAATTTTTGTCCTTTTTTCTGGTCGCTGAAAAATGACAAAATTTGTATTCTATGGCATATATATTTACTCCTGAAGGACATAGACCGAGAAGTTGACAGTATATCCAAGAGGAGTGGTTGACCTTTAAATTGATACCAATTATACAAAAGTCTTGTGCCATTTGACCTGCAAAACCCGCTGATCGACCATAATAAACGTAGTTATAATTTTCCCCTTGTGAAGTTTCGTGATGCTCTAGTCAGTACTGCGGACTGTATTTCGATTAAAATTGACAGAAGGATGGATTTCGACTTAGTCTGAATATGTTCGGTATTCCAAAAGTCACGTCTGGGACAAATATTTCCTGGCATTACACACTTTTGGGAGCAAATAAACTTGCAATAAGAATGCCAGTCTACCCTTTTTTGAGGGGAGTCAAATTTGAGCCCCTAATAGCATTTACTGTCGTCAAAATCTTTACGTGAACAATTTAGAATGACTATATTAGCATGGTCCTAAGCTAGCATTGATTTAACAATCGGTTCTTGAGTTTCACCTTTAAATAAAAATTCTGAGAATTCACATATCCGTCATATTAGCTATCTATAATAAAGGTTGATGCATACAAATGTGGAAGATACCACAAGAATAGTTTTTGCAAAGGCGAGAAAAAGATAGGAAGTATGAAACAAAAATTGACAAAACCCACATCAATACTGCAGCCTGCTGCTCTTATAGTCATCAATTTATGTGCCAATGATAAATATAATGGATCAATTGTCATTAGGTTAAATAAAATTTATAAAATAATAATCTATTATTAAATTCCCAAAACTATAAATATATCCAATAAATTATTTATAGGAACTTGTCTTTGATTATCTGTATAGATACATATAAACCTTCAACTATTTTCATTCACACAGTATTTAAAAAAAATCTGCATACACATTTGCAAACCTCCACCTCACAAGTTGTAAAAAATTCTAGTTTAACCAACTCATTAGCAAACAAACGCTTTATAAACATACACAAATCTCGTTTATTTTTCATGGCCAAATTTTATTGCAAATTTGTGTGTGTGTTCATTTGAATACTTAAATTCATTTGAATACTTAAAATCAAATAAATATTTTTTGCCATCTGAGTATTGCAACACTAAATGTAACTGCAACAATTTATATCTCAACATGTGGTTGCACCTAATGGCAAATGGGTGAACAAAATCATGGTTATTGGTAACACAAGATTTGCTTTTTTGTTTGTGTTCATTCTATTTAAGCCACAAAAATATCTTAAGGCTAAAATATTTCAACATGCCACACCAGTTAGCCAGCCAACAAACCAAGCAATTCCGCCACCACCATCAATGTTTTCAATACGGTCAGTCGGGTTGTTGTTCCTATCAGCAATTCCAGCGTCATGGCATTAACAGCTGCTGCTGCCTGCTTCAATTTGGCCAAATCGTGGCCAACAAAAAGTGTTAATTCTAGCAACACAATCTTTCTCTATTCTACGGTTCAATTAAGACGACGGTGGACGGTTTTTTCGCACTACTCTAATCTTTTGAGGTAACACCCTCCCAATTGTGGTGGGTAGACAGTTTAAGGCGGCATTTAAGTTGTATTGGAAATTTAAAGGCAATAAGTGATTAGTTTTAAGTTAACCGAGACCAACTTACTTATACACTACATAATGATTGGAATACAAGTAAACAGTTGGAAAGAGTCGACAATTCAATGCCCTACTCCATGATAACTATGACTAAAATGTTATGACCAACATAATTGTAGAATATAAATTAAAAATCAAAATTTTGCGTACTCAATAAATTAAATTAAGGACGGAAGATGATGTATTTCATAGATAAATAAGAATATATGAGGAGAATAAAATGATTTTCGTAGAAAATTTTACCAAAAACCCAAATCAATACTGACAAGACCGAACATATGATACCCTACCAACTACCCTTTCAGCAGATCTATATTTCGAGCCTGGGTAATACTTCGCTATATCATGAGCTACTCTGCGGCATCTTTTTCGAATCATATTTTCCCGGAGTAAGAAAAAAGTTTTCGGTAAATTTCATCCCCGAAATATCATCTGATCATAATCGAAAATTAGAGGCGTCGTACAATACCATAAATGGAACCTCAAGCTATATTTCCTATCCATAAGCTCTACATTTCCGCCCTCCAGTGTGGTAATGATAATAAAGGGTGATTTTTTGAGGTTAGGATTTTCATGCATTAGTATTTGACAGATCACGTGGGATTTCAGACATGGTGTCAAAGAGAAAGATGCTCAGTATGCTTTGACATTTCATCATGAATAGACTTACTAACGAGCAACGCTAGCAATTCATTGAATTTTATTACCAAAATCAGTGTTCGGTTCGAAATGTGTTTCGCGCTTTATGGTCTACATAATCGACCAAGTGAGCAAACAATTAATGCAATTGTGACCAAGTTTCGCACTCAGTTTACTTTATTGGACATTAAACCAACCACACGAATGCGTACAGTGCGTACAGAAGAGAATATTGCGTCTGTTTCTGAGAGTGTTGCTGAAGACCGTGAAATGTCGATTCGTCGCCGTTCGCAGCAATTGGGTTTGTGTTATTCGACCACATGGAAGATTTTACGCAAAGATCTTGGTGTAAAACCGTATAAAATACAGCTCGTGCAAGAACTGAAGCCGAACGATCTGCCACAACGTCGAATTTTCAGTGAATGGGCCCTAGAAAAGTTGGCAGAAAATCCGCTTTTTTATCGACAAATTTTGTTCAGCGATGAGCTCATTTCTGGTTGAATGGCTACGTAAATAAGCAAAATTGCCCCATTTGGAGTGAAGAGCAACCAGAAGCCGTTCAAGAACTGCCCATGCATCCCGAAAAATGCACTGTTTAGTGTGGTTTGTACGCTGGTGGAATCATTGGACCGTATTTTTTCAAAGATGCTGTTGGACGCACCGTTACGATGAATGGCGATCGCTATCGTTCGATCTAACAAACTTTTTGTTGCCAAAAATGGAAGAACTGAACTTGGTTGACATGTGGTTTCAACAAGATGGCGCTACATGCCACACAGCTCGCGATTCTATGGGCATTTTGAGGGAAAACTTCGGAGAACAATTCATCTCAAGAAATGGACCGGTAAGTTGGCCACCAAGATCATGCGATTTGACGCCTTTAGACTATTTATTGTGGGGCTACGTCAAGTCTTAAGTCTACAGAAATAAGCCAGCAACTATTCCAGCTTTGGAAGACAACATTTCCGAAGAAATTCGGGCTATTCCGGCCGAAATGCTCGAAAAAGTTGCCCAAAATTGGACTTTCCGAATGGACCACCTAAGACGCAGCCGCGGTCAACATTTAAATGAAATTATCTTCAAAAAGTAAATGTCATGGACCAATCTAACGTTTCAAATAAAGAACCGATGAGATTTTGCAAATTTTATGCGTTTTTTTTTAAGTTATCAAGCTCTTAACAAATCACTCTTTACTAACAAAATAAGATTATTTAGTATGTAGACCCCTGTAAATATTTAATTATAACTCTTACATTCAAGTACATACACATGGTATCAATTTAAAGATCAAAAACTCCTTTCGGGTCAATGACTTTCGGCAGTAAATATATACGCCATACAATGTAAATTTAGTCATTTTTCACACAAAAGACTTGACCAATTTGACCCGCTAAATATTGACCGATTATCATGAAAAGTGTCGTGCTTATAGCATACCCCTTCTCCGTGTAAAATATCGTGATGTTCAAGTCCTAATTGTAGGCTCTTGAACGAACAGAAAAATAGACAAACATAAAGTTCTTAGTCCATTTCATAGGGGTCAGGTGTAGCTCTCAGTGCTTACGGAGGGTGTAATTTGATATTTTGATTCTCAATAGGTACAATTCACACAGATTTTCATTAGGAAATCTTTCTACTAAATATGTTACATCCTCCACCATGAGATCGGCATTCGAATATACCTATATACCTGTAGGATCTTTAACATACCGAAATATGGGCGGAATCTTATTATGCGTGTTATGTCGTGGATATATATTAAAACATTTTCTATGAAGAATGCCGGAATGCCAATATTGAACCGCACCGCACTATGGGTCATTAGTGGATCATGTTGGACATTCTATACGTTTCATATGGAATGTAAATATTTTCCCCTTATATGGAAGACTGAAACGGAAGTGGACCGATGATATATATCTTCCGACTTACATATTTAGCTGGAGTGTGACAGAATATTTGTTCCATAAGCCCAGCATAAAAAAGATTCCCAGGCGCGTCGGTCTTTTGCATAGTTCTTCTGCTGACCGTTCTGCTGACTTTGTGCCAGTTAAAGTTATCCTGCATAGCCGTATTAATATTGCAGGAATACCAAACGCAGACATGGCTCTAAACACCTCTGAACCGATAGGACTGTCGACAAATAGATGGAATGTGTCGACGTGTGGGTCATTTCCAGGATTTGGAATATGTGGTTGTACAGATTTTCACTCTGGTCAATGGTGGATTTGCCAGGTCTGATTGCTATTCTGACCTCATATTGGCTAGGTGGTATACACTTTATACCGTAATTTTTTATTGGTTCTGAGGTGTCTTCTTCACCGTCACTATTTGACACAAGAAGTTTTTCAAAATGCTCCTTCCAGTTCCTCAACCTGTATCTGTCACCAGATTTTCTTCTTCGTTTTGGTGTTTTAATCGTTGGTAAAATTTCCGGACTTCGTTCTGACTCCTTCCTGTACATTTCGATTTGCTCACGCTCACGTTTTTCTTATTCTTCCTTCTTTTTTCTCAGAATACGTTTTTCCTCTCTCCTTTCCTCGCGATAATTCTCTCTCACATTACGTGTTGCTACTGTCTGGAGGGTTGCCCTATACGCTGCGTTTTTCATATCAGTAGCATTACGACACTCCTGATCGTACCACAGGTTTCTTGATGGTGGCCTTTGGTACCCAAGTACAGTTTATAGGGAGTGGACAATTTTTTGCCATTGTGTTTCTATATTATTATCGGGCCATGGAGTGCTTTCTTCAAGCAGGTGGGTAAGTTGAGCGGAGTAGGCCTCGGTTACCTGTTGAGTTTGCAGCTTTTCTACGTCGAGTTTCCGTGTTGTATTAGATCGTACCTTT
The DNA here is from genome assembly GCF_032173495.1 of Musca vetustissima. Lineage (NCBI taxonomy): Eukaryota > Metazoa > Arthropoda > Insecta > Diptera > Muscidae > Musca > Musca vetustissima. The sequence continues at coordinate 10,591 of NW_026872596.1, forward strand.
GCTGCAGCATTAAGACGAATGCGAACCTTGGCTGCTACAAGGTAGTGGTCCGAATCGATATTCCCTCCTCGGATCGATAGAACGTCTAAAACACTGGGTGCATGCCATACGTCTATCACAACATGATCGATTTTATTTCTCGTTGTTTGATCCACTACCATGTATTTTGCTGCCGCGAAGTCAATCAACCTTATGCCGTTGCCTGATATTTCTTCAAGGAGGCTGCATTTTCCGACGATGTGGCCAAAAATATTTTCCCTTCCGGTTTTTGCATTAAAATCTCCTAGAAGAGTTTTAATGTCAAATCCAGAGAAGCGGTCATATGCTGTTTCTAGGCGCTCGTAAAAATGTCTTTGGTGTGTTCATCTTTGTCTTCCGTCGGAACATGGTCGCAAATAAGACTGATGTAGAAGAACTTCGCTTTTATACGGATTATAGCAATTCGCTCATCTACTGGAGTGAATCTGGGGACGTGTTCTTTTATTCTCCTGTTAACCATAAATCCGCAGCCAAATTCATGTCTCGTTTCATGGCAGCTGTAATACAGTGCGTAATCGCTTGATTTACTTACGCCTATCACTTTCCATCACATTTCCTGCACTTCTTGAGTACATCTGCCAAAGCGAAAACTGCGGCTTTTCTGTACAACGTGCGCACATTCCAAGTCTGACATGCCCATAAGTCGAACATTTTTGGTAGTTTGAGTTCATTTACGGTATTTTCAACTTATTTCGGAGATTGAAATACATCTTCGCAGATAAACATAGGTCCATGAATTATCATGACCCCGATACACAAGTACCGCACTATTTTCGGTATTTTGAATGTTTTAAAACTATTTTGATATCAATATCAATTTTCGGCATTTCATTAAGTCCAATATAAAGGGGTTTCAAACAGAATCTTGTCAACGTTAAATTTCATTTGTGAACGCATCCTTACGCTACCCATTGTTAATTCATTCTGATTGGGCTTTGAAAATATGATATGTGCTAATATGATATGAACCTCCATACTAGAAATGTTTAAAATGTATTATATTTATGCCCTTCACCACCATGTGGTACAGGGTGTTATGTCTTTGTGGATATGTTTGTAACAGGCAAAAGGAAGCGTGAATATGCATAGAATCACTTTTTAAGTCGATTTATGCATGTCCGTCCGTCCGTCTGTAGGTGTTAAATTGTAAACAAAGTGCAGGTCGCATTTATAATCAGATTTCAATGAAATTTGGCACAGGTCATTTGTTTGGCCCAAGGACGAAATTGGAAAAATCGGTTCAGATTTTCGTCCGATTTAATGTAAATGGTGCACCAAAGTCCACATATATCTTTCGATGTGCACGAAATTTTGCATAAGGTACTGAATTGAGCCTGCAGTGATGTCTGCCAAGTTTCGGTTCAGATTTAGATATAGCTCCCATATATAGTTTCGTCCGATTTCATGTAAATGGTGCACCAAATTTGATTTGCACGAAATTTGACATAAAGTACTGAATTGAGCCTAGAGTTATATCTGTCAAGTTTCGTGAAAATCGGTCGTACAGATTTAGATATAGCTCCCATATATATTTTCGTCCGATTTAATGTAAATGGTGCACCAAAGTCCACATATATCTTCCGATTTGCACGAAATTTGGCATAGCGTATTGAATTTAGTCCAGATTAATGTGTGCTAAGTTTTGTAAAAATTGGTTGAGATTTACATATATCCCCGTTTATTATAGATTGATTTTAACTAATTGACGCACCAAGGAACCAAAATATGGTTGATAGGAACAAAACGTACTGTAATTAGTATAGTCTAACCTGTGACAAGTTTCGTTGAAATCGGTTAATATTTGGATATAGATTTCATAGCTGTTTAATATACCCATAGTGGTGAAAAGGTATATAGTCGGCCCCGTCCGACTTTACTACTTTCCTTACTGGTTTTAGTTATTTTAATTAAAGTTTTCACAACCATTGCTCTGTACTTGAATTTCCATTATTTCAATTTCAAAATCTGAAATATAAGACAATGTTTAGAGGACCAAATTTGTTCTTTAGGAGTGTCGTAGTATTATGTTTGGACCACCCTACAATTATCACTGAAAATTGTCAACTCTATATCATATTCAGAATTTTTGTAGATCCCCTCACAAAAATTCTTAACTGTGATAAATTAAAATATGAATTCAAAATTATATTCATAAAACGTTAAAATAATGGTTACCATTTTCTGTATGTTTAATTTAGATCACGTAAATTATCACATTAATATGAATATTCGAAAAAAATTGAGATGCACCAGACTGTGGACACTTACAACATAACCGAGATAACATCTTCATAATTTTCAAAAAAATAGTGTAAAACGTTTCTTTCAAACATTCCGTTAATGTATTCCTCATTTGATGGAGCTTAGCATTGCCACTGTTGTTGTTGAGGGTTTACATTTCATTGTGGATTTCAAATGACCGAGCGTCGGACCGGCCTGCTAGCAACTGAATCCTATCTCAATTCAAAACAAAAGCAATCAAATGAAACGCTTTAATCTTAAATGCATTTTTTTAATTATTCATTCAAAAGTAGCAGCAGCAACGGCAGTATTTAGAACTTTTCTAAACTCTAAGATTGACTATAACAACCAACTAAAATCAACAACACATTTTTGTTGTATAAGCGACTGTTGGCTGCGGC
>NW_026872597.1:0-13496 GCF_032173495.1 Musca vetustissima
ATTTTTTAAGCATAGAATCACTTTCTGAGTCCATTTATGCATGTCCTTCCGCCCATGTATTTTTGTGAACAAAGTACAGGTCAAATTTATGATCCGATATGGATGAAAGTTGGCACATTTTATCTATTTGGCCCAAGGACGAACCCTATTGAAATAGGGCGTGGATTTTTAAAGAATATTTCAAAGCCCACCTTGAGCTTGAAAGGCGTGGATTTTTAAAGAATATTTCAAAGCCCACCTTGAGCTCGAAAGGCGTGGATTTTTAAAGAATATTTCAAAGCCCACCTTGAGCTCGAAAGGCGTGGATTTTTAAAGAATATTTCAAAGCCCACCTTGAGCTCGAAAGGCGTGGATTTTTAAAGAATATTTCAAAGCCCACCTTGAGCTCGAAAGGCGTGGATTTTTAAAGAATATTTCAAAGCCCACCTTGAGCTCGAAAGGCGTGGATTTTTAAAGAATATTTCAAAGCCCACCTTGAGCTCGAAAGGCGTGGATTTTTAAAGAATATTTCAAAGCCCACCTTGAGCTCGAAAGGCGTGGATTTTTAAAGAATATTTCAAAGCCCACCTTGAGCTCGAAAGGCGTGGATTTTTAAAGAATATTTCAAAGCCCACCTTGAGCTCGAAAGGCGTGGATTTTTAAAGAATATTTCAAAGCCCACCTTGAGCTCGAAAGGCGTGGATTTTTAAAGAATATTTCAAAGCCCACCTTGAGCTCGAAAGGCGTGGATTTTTAAAGAATATTTCAAAGCCCACCTTGAGCTCGAAAGGCGTGGATTTTTAAAGAATATTTCCAACACCATACTCAGCTTCAAAGGCGTGGATTTTTAAAGAATATTTCCAACACCATACTCAGTTTCAATAGGTGGATTTTTAAAGAATATTTCCAACACCATACTCAGTTTCAATAGGTGGATTTTTAAAGAATATTTCCAACACCATACTCAGTTTCAATAGGTGGATTTTTAAAGAATATTTCCAACACCATAGTCAGCTTCAAAGGCGTGGATTTTTAAAGAATATTGACCTCAAACTTCGTGGAAATTTTTGGATATATTTCAAAAACCATATTCACCTCCAAATGCGAGAATTTTTAAAGAATATTTCCAAGGCCAAACTGAGCTCTTAGCAATTATAATGAATTGCAATTTTATGCATATTTACATTGCCACATTGACCTATACAATAATGCAACGTTTTTTTTCATGAACATTACCAAGGCCTTCATACAGCTCAGTAATCGCTCAATTATAGATGTTAAAAATTAATGATAGAATTGAACGCAGAGACGTCTTCCAGTGAAATTTTATTAAGCAGGATAAAATGTTTTCACTTATTTCTTTTACATGGCAGACCTACCTACACCTCCTTTCCCCTTACAACATTCCACAATCCCACCGACATTAATAAGCAATGAATTCTGAGAAGGAATTAACAACGAGCAACAACGACAAACGATGCAACAGATAATTGCAATTTGCATGTCTTTTCTCTCATTCAGAAAAACTGTCATTTATTGAGCCAGTCAATCAGGCACTCAGGCAACCTGACTACCAAACCAGGCAGTCATTCAATCGTTTCCTCGTTCGCTTACTCCCTCATTACTGCTTTGTCAAAGAAACAAACAGACAAACAAACGACAACGGGTGACAAAGGGTCATAAATGATTGCATGTAAATCATTTTGTATCAACGTCACCTTGGAGCGAGTGTGGTCGGGTTTAGGAGGGTGGATGATTTCTCTTCGAAGAGAGGGATTTTCTTTGGAATGGCTAATAATAATAACCATAACACATACAATTGCATGACAAACCGGGTTGAATAGCTAATTGACTAACTGACAACGTTTGGCTACATGATTGCTTGTTCCAACGCTCGCTCGGGAGCTCAGGTGGCCAGTTAACTATGTGACTTATGGTCAGATATCATTTACCAGCTACTAAACACGAAATGCAACAGTAATCTATCATCCTGGGGAAATTGACTTTGTTATCTGTTTTTTTAGAAATTGTTTTCCTGAAACTATGCAATGAATTCTATGAATCTAAACAAAACCACAAATCCAAAGTAATATCAAAGACATAGAAACCGTAAAGACTCGACAAAATGCATTTTGGCAAAATAGTTTATGAAAAAATATCCAGGGGGAATCAAGGTTAACAGAGGCATGTTAAGAATAAAAACGCCAATACGCGAAAATGTGTGAATAAAATGTAAATAAAATTAGAGGCCTGTACTCAAAATATGTATTTTCATTTTATAAGCTTAAGATATAGCATTAAAAACGTTTAATATTGTTCTCTCTGTTGTTATGATATCGTAACAACAGAGGAAAAGCCATCTGTTGGAAATTGCTTACGTATCAATTGTCCTATCTTTATACTTTTATGTCTTTGGTAATATGTTACATATTTTTTCATAATCTCTTTTAAAGGGAAAAGAAGGACTGCATTTGTAATGATTTCTTAGATCATGATTTTTAAATAATATATTTTAAAGGCCAAATATAGGCGTGGAGTTTCAAAGAATATTTTCAAAGGACGTGGATTTTTAAAGAATGTTTTCTAAAGAACCAAATATATGCGTGGATTTTTGAAGAATATTTTCTAAAGGACCAACTATAGGCGTGGATTTTTAAAGAATATTTTTTTAAAGGACCAAATCAAGACTTGGATTTTTAAAGAATATTTTCTAAAAGACCAAATCAAGGCTTGGATTTTTAAAGAATATTTTCTAAAGGACTAAATATAGGCGAGCATTTAAAAAATGGTCACTGTTTTACATCCAAAACCTATTACCAATAAGTTTCAATAATTCTCATTTTTTGTTCCCCTCCCTTCTCTTAGTCCATCAAAATGTTTGGTGTCCCAAATTCTACCTTGATGGTTATGTCAACAGTTTATGCTGTGTACCTTAATTCACTTTCGTCCAAAAAACACACCACCACAAAAAGAAAACCAGTGAGGAATGTAGTAAAGTCGGGCTGAGCCGACTATATGATACCCTTCACCACTTTGGGTATATTCTACATATGTATCCTAACAGACGACACGTTTTTGTTATATATCTATATCTGAACCGATTTCGGGGAAACTTGCCAGAGACTAATTTATATTACATCAGTACGTTCTGTCAATCGGCCTAGATATGGATCTTTTCACGAAGCTTATCAACAACATTTTGGACTTAATTCAGTACCCTATACCACTTTGGCGCACCAGTTACATAAAATCGGACGAAAATATATATGGGAGCTATATCTAAATCTGAACCGATGTTCACGAAACTTTCCACACATCATTCTGAACTTAATTCAGTACGCTATGCCAAAATTCGAGCAAATTAAAAGATTTCCAGGGACTTCGGGGCTCCAATTACCTAAAATCGGCCGAAACTATTAATGGGAGCTGTATCTAAATCGTAACCGATATTCACGAAACTTTGCACACATCATTCTAGAATTAATTTAGTACGCTGTGCCAATTTTCGTGCAAATCGAAAGATATATATGGAATTTTGGTACACAATTTACCTTAAATTTGACGAAGAGATATATGGGAGCTATATCTAAATCTGAACCGATTTTCACGAAACTTGGCAGACATCATTCTAGATCTTATTCATAATGCTGTGCCAAATTTCGCGCAAATCAAAAGATTTCAAGGGACTTTCGTGGACTATTTACCTAAAATCGGGCGAAGCTATATATGGGAGCTACATCTAAATCTGAACCGATTTTCATGAAACTTAGTACACATCATCCTAGAATTAATTTAGTACACTGTGCCAATTTTCGTGCAAATCGAAAGATATATAGAGACTTTGGTACACAATTTGCCTTAAATCGGACGAAGATAAAATGGGAACTATATCTAAATCTGAACCGATTTTTACGAAACTTGGCAGATATCTTTCTAGACCTTATTCATTACGCTGTGCTAAATTTCGTGCAAATCGAAAGATATATAGGGACTTTGGTGCACCATTTACCTTTAATCGGACGAAAATATATATGGGAGCTATATCTAAATCTGAACCGATGTTTCCCAATTGCAATAGGGTTCGTCCTTGGGCCAAACAAGTGAGCTGTGCTAAATTTCATCCAATTCTGATCATAAATGCGACCTGTACTTTTTTACATATAACATCAACAGACGGAGAGACGGACAGGCGAAAAGATGGACGCACGGACATGCATAAATCAACTCAGAAAGTGATTCTATGCATATTCTCAAAAGGAACCATGGGTCTATCTCGATTATTTTTGCATGTTACAAACATATGCACAAAGAAATAATACCCTGTACCACAATGTGGTGAAGGGTATAAAAACAAAACCAAAAATGTGCAAGATATAAAATATTCAAATGAATGTCCTTCATTCGGCACTGAATAAAATGTGAAACATTTTTGCACATCTTAAGTGAATTTCTTAACAGCTCGTTTGTCGAAACGAGCAGAAGCAATAAAAACACCCACACATATTTCAAGAGCACTTTCCGACTTTTTCCATATGTAAATATAATCTCTAGCAGAGAGGACAAATAAAATAAAATTCGCAAGTCAATTTCCACACCCGCCTAACTGCCCTCAGCCACCTCGTAAGGTAAACGAAATTAAATGTCCACACTAATTACAATATAATGAAGAAACTGGGGCCAACTGAGACAGAGGGGTAAAGGTACCCTTACAGATAATTCTTAAAACACACATTTAAATCACTTCTAGAGAAATATGCAAGGTTAGAATAAACAAAGGCACAGTAACTTTCCCCTGAAGAGTAGCATCACCGGCATTTAAATATGACATTGGGTTATTGTCCCTATTGTATGGCTTTATGGCATATCTCTGTCGAACATCCCCTGTCACCCAAAAGCTCTCAGCCCACTTAAATTAATGTGACAAAACTTTCTTACCTTTAAGGGGCTCTTCTTCTTCCTCGTCCTCTTAATCATCATCATTATCTTCCGCTTGTCGAAATTTAAATAATTGTGTAAACATTTTATAAAAAACTTGCAAAAGGTGGTCGCCAAATCATTCCGAATAATTTCGCCCTTTCTTTCTTTTGCCTAAAAATACAACACCTTGTTCCAAAAGATTCGTCGCAATCCCCTATTTCGTCTCTCCCGCACGTTTTCTTTGCAAACATCATTAGCCATCCGGCACCGAAACCCAACCTCAGCCCAGCATCCTTTCATATTGTTATTCATCTAAATATACTGTTTGTATGCGTGTGGTTGTTATTGTCGCTATTTGTGTTGGTGTTTATGTTGTGGTCACCGTGAATGTTGAGGGTGTGGGAGGGGAGGGTGCGTAATGGGAAAGTATCAGAGTTACCTCTGTGTAAGAAAAAAATGCTTAAATTACATTATTTCTTAAGGGACATCTGATAGTTTTTAAAGGACCAACAATCACAAAGGCGTGGATTTGTATAATACCAATTTTCTGAAGGACCATCCGAACTATAGGCATGGCTTCTAAAGAGTTTTTTCTAAAGGACTATCTGCATCACAGGCGTGATTTTTTAAACAATATTTTCTAAAGGACCTTTAAAATATTCTCCTTTAAAAAACGAAGTCCACACCTTTCCTTTAGAATATATTCTTTAGAAATCTACGCACTTTCTTCAGAAAATATTTGTTTAAAATCCATGCCTATTTTTAGAAAGTATTCTTTAAAAATCCTCACCTATAGTTGATAATTAAGAAAAATTTTGTTGCAAATCCACACCTATCGTTGGTCTCTTAGAAAATATTCTAAGGGACAAAAGTATGTAAATCGACTTCAAACAAATACATATCTATATCAGAACCGATTTTCACGAAACTCAGCACACATCATTGCAGTATCACTTCAGTACGCTATGCCAAATTTTGTGCAAATCAGAAGACATGTAGGGACTTTGGTGCACCATTTACATTAAATCGGACGAATATATCTATGGGAGCTATATCTAAATCTGTACCAATTTTCACGAAACTTAATACACATCGTTCTAGACATAATTTAGTACGCTACGCCAAATTTCGTGCACATCGAAAGATATATAGGGACTTTGGGGCACCATTTACATGAAATCGGACGAAACTATATATGGGAGCTATATCTAAATCTGAACCGATTTTCAGGAAACTTGACAGACATCTTCTAGGCTCAATTTAGTACGCTATGTCAAATGTCGTGCACATCGAAAGATATATAGGGACTTTGGAGCACCATTTACATGAAATCGGACGAAACTATATATGGGAGCTATATCTAAATCTGGACCGATTATCACAAGGCGCAATTCAGTACGTTATGCCAAATTTCATCCAAATCGATGTATACATAGGGACTTTGGTGCACCATTTACCTAAAATCGGACAAAAATATATATGGGTGTTATATCTAAATCTGAACCGATTTTTACCGATTTCAATAGGGGTTCGTCCTTGGGCAAAACAAATGAGCTGTGCAAAATTTCATCCAAATCGGATTATAAATGCGACCTGTACTTTATTTACAATTTAACACCAACAGACGGACAGACGGACGGACGAACATGCATAAATCGACTCAGAAAGTGATTCTATGCAAATTCTCAAAAGGAACTATCTCGTTTTCTTTTGCCTGTTACAAACATATGCACAAAGACATAATACCCAGTACCATACTGTGGTGAAGGATATAAAAATCCTTTAGAAAATGCTGTTTAAGAACTGACATCTATAATTGATCCTTATGAAAATATTCTTTAGAAATTCACAGTCCTTTAGAAAAGTTTGTTTAAGAACTGACATCTATAATTGATCCTTATGAAAATATTCTTTAGAAATTCACAGTCCTTTAGAAAAGTTTGTTTAAGAACTGACATCTATAATTGATCCTTATGAAAATATTCTTTAGAAATTCACAGCCCTTTAGAAAAGTTTGTTTAAAAAATCCACGCCTATATTTGGCCCTTTAGAAAATATTTTTTTGAAAATCCACGCCTATATTTGGCCCATTAGAAAATATTTTTTGAAAATCCACGCCTATATTTGGCCCATTTGAAAATATTTTTTTGAAAACCCACGCCTATATTTGGCCCATTAGAAAATATTTTTTTGAAAACCCACGCCTATATTTGGCCCTTTAGAAAATATTTTTTGAAAATCCACGCCTATATTTGGCCCTTTAGACAATTTTGTTTAAAAAATCCACGCCTATATTGGGTTCTTTAGAAAATATTTTTTTGAAAACCCACGCCTATATTGGGTCCTTTAGAAAATATTTTTTTGAAAACCCACGCCTATATTTGGCCCTTTAGAAAATTTTGTTTAAAAAATCCACGCCTTCTGCAGGTCCATAAAAAAATTTTGTTTAAAAAATCCACGCCTATATTCTGCCCTTTAGAAAATTTTGTTTAAAAAATCCACGAATATATATTTGGCCCTTTAGAAATTGTTGTTTAAAAAATCCACGCCTATATTCGGCCCTTTAGAAAATTTTGTTTAAAAAATCCACGCCTATATTTGGCCCTTTAGAAAGTTTTGTTTTAAAAAATCCACGCCTTATTTGGTCCTTTAGAAAATTTTGTTTAAAAAATCCACGCCTATATTTGGCCCTTTAGAAAATTTTGTTTAAAAAATCTACGCCTATATTTGGCCCTTGCATCCTTTCCAAGAAGTACGGCAGCCCTTTTCCTAAACACCATTTATTACCTGCTGAACGAAGTGGGCTGCTATTTGGGTTTGAAAGCTATAGCCCTTCTGCGGCTAGGTGTTTGTTGTGCTAAACAACGGTTTTATTTGGCTTGTATTTATTTTACAAATTGGCCAATATAAAGTGACGACGACGATGGTGACAATTACGACAAACCAGCGGACAAGGAAGGTGGAAATTGAACGACATCTAGAATAGCACAAACAACAACACCAACTAGCACCCAATCAGGTCTCATTTAAAATAGCCGATCACAGCTGTGTTTATAGCAGAGATTTCCCTTAATAAGCCCAAAAGCGGTTTCAAGTAACAACAACAACAACGACAAAACGTTGCCATACACGCACCCGTAATGAACTTTCGCTCTCAGTGTTCGTGTCATAGTCCAAAAGAGAACCAATTAAGATGGTTAACTGTTGTTGGTGTTGTTACGGTTGTTGGTTACCTATGCAACCCAACGGCCAGCTACTGTGATGTATGTGTAAATGTGTGTGAGGGCGTGTGTCCTTTATATTTGCAAAATAAAAACCACATTTAGCACAACAGCTACTTTGGCCTCTCTCCTATTGAATATTCTCTTGCCTTTATGGCTTTTTCTCCTTCCACAACAATATTGTCATTCATATATTTTGGATTTGTTTTGTTGGTGTATAAGTATGTGTGGCAGTGTGTTTAACATGTATGTGTATTTTGCACAACACGAATTCAAACAAATTTTCCCTTATCTATGTGTGCATTTGTACATACAAATTTATTTATTTGTATGTAGGTATATATGTTTGTATGTATGTCTCTCTGTATGTGTGGTATGTATGTTGGCATGTTCGATACATTTGCTGCAATTGGTGTTGGTCCGTGGTGTTGGAGCAAACGAGTGAAGGAGGAAGGGTGAGCGGTGCGTTCTATGTCGGCAATGTTTCATGTCTTTTTTCGCCTGTAAAGTGACAAACGAATTATGAGTTTTGTTGCATAGCGGAAGAGTGAGGATGATGGGGCCGGGGACATGTATATATGAAGGACGAAGAAGTTTTATATAGTAGAGGGAATATTGTATGCATTTGTACTTTATATAGAGATAATTTATATGATATGACACACACACAAGCGCTCACGCAAACACTCACCCATACACCCACATACCTACATTGTTTATATATGAATCAATTGTATTGTTCTACATAACTGTCATTTGCAGTATTAACGATGCGATGCGATGCCCCGTTCACAAAATACAACAACAATATGGATATATGGCAAAATAATAATAATGGCATGAGTTGTTGCTGTTATCCCAGGGTGTGTATATAAGATTCGAGTGTGTGTGTGTGCATGATAGAGAGTATATGTGTGTTTGATAGAATTTGTATATGGTTTATGTTGGCTTTTGGGATAAGTACATAAAATCATAAACACAAATTAATAATACTAAAAGAGATTTCCGATCTGGCTTTATAAACTCCTCCTTATGGTCTAAGAGTGCTATATATATATATATATATATATATATTCGAAAGAGCTGTGAGTATGTTGAAGAATATTGGATTTTTAAAGGACATTTTCTAGAGTACCATTCATAGCAGGGGTTGAAGAAGAATTTCTAAAGGACCAAATATAGGCGTGGATTTTTAAAGACGATTTTCTAAAGGACCAATTGTAGGCGTGGATTTTTAACGAAGATTTTCTAAAGGACCAAATGTAGGCGTGGATTTTTAACGAAGATTTTCTAACGGACCAAACCTAGGCGTGAATTTTTATAAAAGACTGTCTAAAGGACCAAATAAAGACGTGGATGTGCAAAGAAGATTTTCTAAAGGACCATCCCTACAATAGGCGTGGATTTTTAAAGAAGATTTTCTAAAGGACCATCCCTACAATAGGCGTGGATTTTTAAAGAAGATTTTCTAAAGGACCATCCCTACAATAGGCGTGGATTTTTAAAGAAGATTTTCTAAAGGACCTGCAAGGCTATAGGCGTGGATTTTTAAAGAAGATATTCTAAATTACCAAATATAGGCGTGGATTTTTAAAGAAGATATTCTAAATTACCAAATATAGGCGTGAATTTTTAAAGAAGAATATCTAAAGGAGCAAATATAGGCGTGGATTTTTAAAGACGATTTTCCAAAGGACCAAACATAGGCGTGGATTTTTAAAGATGATTTTCCAAAGGACCAAACATAGGCGTGAATTTTTATAGAAGCATTTCTAAAGGATTTTTAAAGATGATTTTGTAAAGGACCAAACATAGGCGTGAATTTTTATAGAAGATTTTCTAAAGGATTTTTAAAGATGATTTTCTAAAGGACCAACCATAGGCGTGAATTTTTATAGAAGATTTTCTAAAGGATTTTTAAAGATGATTTTCTAAAGGACCAAGTATAGGCGTGGATTTTTAAAGATGATTTTCTAAAGGACAAAATCAAGGCGTGGATTTTTAAAGAAGATTTTCTAAAGGACCAAATCAAGGCGTGAATTTTTAAAGAAGATTTTCTAAAGGACCAAATATAGATGTGGATTTTTTAAGGAGAATTTCTAAAAGACAGAAGTAGCCGCACGACAGCCATACTGAATTTCTGGCATCAAATGTTATCACACTACTCTGATGTACTCTGTGGATACTCTTGACACCGACACATAGCTAAGTGTGACAGGAAATGTGTTAATTAGACACACAAACATAGGCACACACACACACATGTCTTTGGGATGTGTTTGTTTTTACGTGCTCATAACATGTTGACTTTTTAAATGTAAAGCAATTTGAAAAATTTACAGTTGTTAAATTTTTAGTAATTGAAGACAATTTAAGAATTGGATTTGAACTTCCATAGAATTTGACAGATTTTGATATGTTGAAATTAACTTTCTGGTTGGACATTTTTAAAATCTGTTCTTGTTTTGGGTGGAAATTTCAAAGAGGGATTCCTATTTTCATGGCATTACTTCTCTGTTCGCAATTGTTGAATGTTGTAGAGAATTGCACAGTGGGCCAAACGAAAATTTTCTGAGAGAATGTATGTGTGGATTTGTAAAAAAAAATATTGTTTTTAAGTACGATAGGCGTGGATTTTTAAAGAATATTTTCTAAAGGACATGCAAGGCTATAGGCGTGGATTTTTAAAGAATATTTTCTAAAGGACTATAAGAGCTCGAGGCGTGGATTTTTAAAGAATATTTTCTAAAGGACTATAAGAGCTCGAGGCGTGGATTTTTAAAGAATATTTTCTAAAGGACTATAAGAGCTCGAGGCGTGGATTTTTAAAGAATATTTTCTAAAGGACTATAAGAGCTCGAGGCGTGGATTTTTAAAGAATATTTTCTAAAGGACTATAAAGAATAGCTCGAGGCGGGGATTTTTAAAGAATATTTTATAAAGGACTATAATAGCTCGAGGCGTGGATTTTTAAAGAATATTTTATAAAGGGCGTGGATTTTTAAAGAATATTTTCTAAAGGCGTGGATTTTTTAAAGAATATTTTCTAAAGGCGTGGATTTTTTAAAGAATATTTTCTAAAGGCGTGGATTTTTTAAAGAATATTTTCTAAAGGCGTGGATTTTTTAAAGAATATTTTCTAAAGGGCGTGAATTTTTAAAGAATATTTTCTAAAGGGCGTGGATTTTTAAAGAATATTTTCTAAAGTACCTACAGACCTATAGGCATGGATTTTCTATCGAATAGTTTTTTGTAAAAGTTATATGCAATTTGTGAATCCTTTCCCAGAGTTTCCGTCCTAGGAGAACATTTCACGTAAGTGATATAAATGTAGAATCATATATCGTTATTTGCATGACCATACATACAATTGTATGAAGAAGTTATTTTGTTTTCTTTTCTCCTCTTTTTCCCATTTTTGTGTTTATTCAGTCACGTTTTAACTTTTCCCTTTTCTAGGAGCACAAGGATGAGGAAAACACCGAAATGTATGTGCGTGTAAAATTGTTGAATTTATATGAAAGGCAATGCAATGAAGATTCAGGTTTGTTTGTTGGGCTCCAAAATATTTTTCTGCATTGCAGGACCTACAATCGACCTCCTCCACTCCATGCCAGTCATCCCCTCAACCATCCAATGGTTAACAACATTTAATGGTGTTCATGTCAAACTTGTTGTATTTCAAAACAAAGAATTAAACTCCAGCACGAAGTCACACTAACATCGTTGTCATATATGTATGGAGGTATGTGAAACCCATTCATATTTGTTTTTTTTTAGTTTAAAGGTTGTAAACAAATGTGGAAAAGTTTTTTACCCTCCAATATTCTCCACATTTAGGTGATGGAGTGTATGTTATTTTGAGATTTTATTTTTCTCTGCCCTCACATTTGTAAAATAAAATTGTAGCGGAAGAAAACAAAAAAAAAAAAAAAACACCAGAACAGCAACTAGAATTGCAAATAGTTTATTGCATATTTATGCATAAATAAAATTTGTATCTGTCTATATTTTTTGTTTAAGGTTAGACATGCGAATACTTATATTTGGTCATGGGCTAGTCGCTTGGTTGAGTTCATGGGGGTGTTGTGTGTGTTCTGGTAGAGAAAAATCCGCGCCTTAAACCTTAGTGGTCCTTTAGAAAATGTTCTTTAAAAATCCATGCCAATAGCTCGGATTGGATATAATTTAAATATCTACGCCTATATTTGGTCCCTTAGAAATTTATCTACAAAAATCCAGGCCTATATTTGGTCCCGTAGAAAATCACCTTTAAAAATCCGGCCCTTATAAAGTCTTTTGTAAAATCCTATACCCATTATACGACCTTTAGAAAATCTTATTTAAAATTCTACACCCATTATACGACCCTTAGAAAATCTTCATAAAAATCTAGGTCTATATTTGGTCCCTTAGAAAATCTTCTTTAAAAATCCATGCCTATTGTACGACCCTTAGAACATCTTCTTTAAAAATCCATGCCTTAAAAAAATCTTCTTTAAAAATCCAAGCCTATATATGGTCCTTTGGAAAATCTTCTCTAAAAATCCTTTGGAAATTTTTCTTTAAAAATCCTTTGGAGATTTTTCTTTAAAAATTCTTTGGAAATTTTTCTTTAAAAATCCACGCCTATATATGGTTCTTGGGAAAATCTTCATTAAAAATCCTCACCTGTATAATGTCCTTTGGAAAATCTTCTTTAAAAGTCCACTCCTATAATTGGTCCTTTGGAAATTTTTCTTTAAATATCCACACCCATTTGTGGTCGTAAAACGCACAGCAAATATTTTCAATTGTTGGGCAATTAAGAAGGTGGCTGTCGTTGGCCATGTTGCTTTCAATTGGCCAATCAAGACCACTAGGCATTTGTTTTGTGTGTGTGTTGTTACACTATAACAAGAGCTATAATTGTCTTGCAGAATTAGTTGCACTTGTTGTATTATTGCATTTAATAAATATTTACATTGATTATATGTGTGTGTGTGTTTACAAATAATAGCAAATAGACAAATATCAAATTTAAATATTTAATAATAAATAGGAAACACACTATTATGCATTAAAAATTTGGAACTATTGTTTGCAGACAATATGACTTCTCATAAATAAGTCATTGGAGACTACAAACAGCAGCATATGAATTTTCATGAAAAAATTGGTTTAATGGATGGCAACAATTATGTTAGGAGGAAGCATAAATCCGGCAGAAGTCCTTTGAAGATTTATTTTTTTTTTATAAAAAACACTTTAAAGTCTTTATGAGCTTCTTTTTGGATCCTCGAAAAAATATATTTTTAAAAAATCCACTCCTGTTTTGGGTTCTTTAACGAATATTCCTTAAAAAATCTATCCCTTTTTGGACCCTTGAGCAAATATTCT
>NW_026872598.1:0-13525 GCF_032173495.1 Musca vetustissima
ATACATATTTTTGTATAAAAATATGCGAAATTAGACATTTTATAGATCAAATTTTGTATCCATTATTTTTATCATGATAAAAATAATATCAAAATAAAATGTTTGTACCTCACACTAAAATTCCAAACTTACTACTTGTAGATGCAGCTTTGTGTCATGCAGCTAAATATGGCAATATATATAGTACTTCTATGTTTTAGAGAATTGTCAAATATAGGTATCATGTTGCAAAAATCTATTAAGAACTTCCTTTTATTATCAGATCTCGAAGTACGAACATCAAATTAGTTCATCAAAAAAAAATCGGTTTATATTTCAATCATCCTCTATTGTTCGATGAATTCAAATAATTGTGAATACGAGCAAAAACCTATTTTTTTAAATTTTTCAAAAATTTATTGATAATCTGAAAAGGTGAGATTAAGATGAAATATTTAATCAATAGTGTGTAACATGCATATTCTCTTTAAAGATAAAATACCACAATAATACTGAAGACCAAAATTGTCAAAATAAAGTGCCGAAACAATCAGCAATATCAGAATCTAAAAGCTGTTTCTTGAAACTTAATCTATCCCTTGTTCGATTTTTGGCCTTAATAACGTATTATATGCATTCACCAAATCATCAGTAACCTACATGAAAAAGCGTATTTATACATAATCATCATGCCTATGTAAGATTAAGTGGTCGCCTGATTCCTTGTGATGATGCTTGGCATATGACCACCAAATCCCAACTATCTGCATCACCAGTGTACATCGATATAAGTATCTTCTAATTTGCTAATATTTAGATTACAATCAAAAAAATATATTTTTAAACTCAATTGGAAATTTGCCATACTTGGATAGGAGAGTTCCAACCGATTAGAGTAAGAGAAAGTCTTTCCAATTCCCTTAACATTTATTTTGCAGCAGCAACCATCAAAACCGAAATGCAGGAGGCCTTCTACAAATCGAGTAATTGGTGGTAAGTTGAACATCAGCGGTTTTTTATATTTGTATACTTTCTCTTACATTCAATTGGTTTCCCTAACTTGTAATGAGAATTGATAAAGTCGATCAGTTACATACTCTTCATTAGCTCTCACCAGTGAGGTGAATATAAATTTGAGAGAACCGCTAGACAAATGTCACTCAATCTCTTTATTACTTCTCATTACTTGTTGTGATACAAAAGAAAACGAAAATACGTATCTACATACGTATTTTCCTAACAAAAAAATTACGCTTGAAAGCGAGAAACGCTTTATTGAAATTAGCCCTTTAAGGGCAGTTTTTTTGTATTAATAGTCTCATAATGAAATATTCTTATAATGAAATATATAATTATTAGTTGTTTTAGTTATTCATTTTTTTATTCATTAAGCACAAATGTCCCTTTTTTTAAATAAAATGAATTGTAGCAGTAAAAAGATGACTTGGTAAAAGATTTCTCTATGTTTTCCTGCCTGATGAAGTGAAGAAGTTGATGTAAGTATTTTTGGGGTTCTGATGATAATTTTAAACGCTTTCAGGACATCGGACGGAGAGGGTTATGAAGCGGATTCTCACAACAACAGCTGTGAGAACAATATTTGGAAAGATGTAGATGTTTTGTTTTCAATTGTGGCTAATGTGGGGGATTTTGTTTATGCGTTAGTCATTCTGTCCCAATTAGATTACCAATAGTATTTCTAGATAAATAAAAATAGGGTGTCTATAATAATTAAATGTGATGAATAATGGTTTATGCGGAAAAGGACCGAACCTCCCGCAGTCCTTAATCTCCATGAACTCATCGGTGTTTTCAATAATCTTTACAAAATATACACCTCATCCTTTTGGACATTACAGGAGAGCAAAACAACAACAACCACCGCTCGGTGGCATCAGCACTCTACGGTCTCCTCTGAGGGAACTTGCGAGGATTATTTATCCATGATGGACTGACAAATTGAAGAATGCAATATATACCATTCATGGAAATAGATTTATTTTACACGTCTACTAAAGACCATCGACGAATTACTAATGGTATAATTTTAAATTTGAATTGTCTTAAGTACGGGTGTTACTCGAAAATCAATTGACAGATGTATTCATTGACATATTGTTTCATTGACATATTGTTTTAAACATATAAATTACAAACTGTACATATGATTTTCACTTGTTTAAATTCATGAATAATTACATCACATTTGCTATCCAGGAATGTACGTACATAAATAATGTGATAAGGATGTAAAGGTACTTTGCTGTCTTGCACCAAGATGGCGGACGAGTACTTTGTATGTAAACAAAATTTGTCCTAGCCTCAAAGTCCTTTATTATTAAGTATGTCCTTTACTCTGATATATCAATTTGCATTGCATGGACAAACTTCAGGTTAATGTAGCTACTCGTCGAGTTGTTGTTTTTTTGTTTCATGCGTGTTTACCTCATTTTTATTTATGAAGAACTCTTCCGTAAAGCATCCTTGACGAAATAAACAGAAAAAATGGCCAAAGAAAAAAGGAAACAAAGTTAAGGAATTTGTTTTTATTTTTGCTTATATGTATAGAAAAGGAAAAACAAAAAACAACACCCAACTTAAGTGATAAAAATCCTTAGGACAGCATGTGCTCGAAAGTCATACAGACTTGCTAAACACTTGGGCACACACACAAACACATGTGCGCTTAAACACACCTCACACACACACACACACCGATGTGTAAGCATAAATGCAGCTGCAACCAAATCATAAAATGAGCAAAGATGACTACCGACCGTATGATCCCGTATACTAACCAGAGATGGACATGCGGTAGCTTTTTTTTGACTTGCGTTATGCATAAAATAAAGCGATAGTAATACTTAACGCAACTACAAATGATGCGGTATAGTACAGTACACACTCGGTCATTCGTGAAAATACTGCCATTGATGACTCTCACTTTACCGATTGTTTTCCATTCACATCATATCTTCGTATAAACACTCTCTGCTATCGCCGGCTTCGTTCAGAGTGTTTTATGCATGTGAGTGCGGGAGAACATAAACAATGCAAACAACGCAAAAGAAACAAAGTCAACCGAATCAATGCGGTGCACCGCATCATAACAGTACTACTCTATGAGTGAAGTTTGTTTTTATGATCAGTTAATTTTAGAATGAACTATGACAATCCAGTTTTTATTTTATTTTTATTTCTGTTATGTTATACATAATATTTTAAAATTTCTCATAAAACACGAATTATTCTTTTAATTTTTAAATAATTTTTTTATTTTCCCTGACTATTTTATATGCAGCAATTTTATATTTTTTATAATAAAAAAATGAATTATTTTTTTGTTAAAAAAAACGTTTTTGTACTATTAATTTCTAATTTGCCATTAATTGTAGTTGCGTTATTTTATTTTATGCAAAACGCATATCAAAAATATTATACCGCAAGCCAACCCCTGTATATAGAAAATTACTCTTAATGTTACTCTCAATGTTATTCTCAACACCAGTTTTGTATTTTACTCTTTCACACAATAAGTCATTTGATCGTATAACCCGTTATTCATTTGGTGGTTGATTTATTTCAACCTGTGCTCTCCACACACTCGGTAGTGCAAACTCTGCTATGAACGATCATTTGCGTTGTTTGTGAAAACAATTGTAGTCCGGTGGGATTCATTTGTATTTGACTTACTTTTGTGTTTATGTTATGCTTAGGAGAATTTGCGTTGGTGAATATGAATGATTTTTCTATTGCGTTAGCCGGTGTACTACTAGTTGCGTTGAATGGATGTCATTCTCTGATACTAACGACATTCAACGACAAACCTTAAAAGAAAAGGGCGGCCGAGTGCTGTGCCGACTGAAGACGGAAAGTGGAACAAAAAGAGCATCCATCACAAGTTCTACGACCGACTATGGGTGAGGCAGCAATGTCAACTAAAAATATTAGACACTCACTGTTGACATTTTGCAGTCGGTTTTGTTTTTCGTTGCATTACTGAAGGTTTAGACTCGGGCTCACTTAAAACTGCAGCCAACACTTGAAGGGTTCATGGCACACATTTTTGTGTGACTGACATTCGTGACATTGGTCAATTGCCTGCCTTTGTTTGCTATTTCAAAAGAAACCATTTAAACGGCTGCGAAATTTAAAGGCAGACTATATTTGCTATAAAATAAAGTGAAATCTTTAACATTGGATTGCGTTAACTTTATAAAAAAGGGACAAAACATTAAAAATATAATTTTGTTTTGATTATGTGTTATTTGTAGTGGGATAATAATATATTTGCTTTTCGTTAACTATCTGCCTAATGGTTCGCCGCATTAGAGTAATTAAAGTCGAAGCAATACGGTTTGGGATGTAGAAGTAAACTCTGTTTTATGGCAATCCTTATGTAATTGTGTTTTTTCTATGAAATGAGTCGTTAATTTTGAAAGAGGTTTAAGTCCATTTTACGTTCTGATCCAAATCTTGGTTTTCTAGAAATTTTTAAAAAACATAATACGTTATATAATCTTTCATGTTTATGGGCACAAATCCATTAACAAAATTAATACCAATTGGCAATATTTTTTAAGCAAATCAAACCTAAACTTTTAAATATGTCAATAAAAGAATAAATTGACTTCAAGCTCTTTCAAAATTAACGACTCATATGGGCTTGGCATAAAATAAATTATCAGTTATTGATAGAGCTTCTATATATACAGTTGTTGTCATGACAAAACTATTGTCTTGACTCAACTATTGTGTTAAAAAATTATGAATATAGAAATGTATAAGATTTTCCAACAAAAACGGATCAGACAATATGATTTCATCACCTCTGACGCCGACCCTTTGTCCTGTCCTGGGGACCTCCAGCGTTGGAAAGTGGAACCAACTCACTGGCTGTGCTGGCTAGACGACAATTTTGCCCCGGCGTTATCTCAGTCTATGGGGCCGTAGTTCTTGCCAGTACACTGGACCTGTTAGGGTGGACATAAACCAAAATTTTATTGCCAGCGGATCATAATATAACTAATGAGCTCTATCATAAAACAACAGTGTTGGAAATCTAGTTTGGTTTTGCGAGAGAAACAACCCACCCCACCATGGTATTCCTAACCTCTTTCTATAGTATTCTGATAACGGAATACCCTATCTTCCACCACCTGCTTCAGATCTACGTTTTCTTATCTTTTTACTCCTCCATGTTTATTAATTAAAACAGGTTTCCACCAATTTTAATTTCAGATTCTCTTTTCAAGTTGGTGCAGAGGCATGTCCGTCCGTCATATGTGTATCGTGACCATAGTTGGGCAGGCTTGCACACCAGCGTTGATGCGTTCTCTTAACATTTTTTGATGTTAAAACAAAAATAAACCTTAATGAAATAATTTCCACAATTTTTTAATGATTTTATTTTTTGAACTCCATAGAATGTTATTTATGTTTTAAAAATATTAAATTTAATAAAATCCGCAGAATAATAGTTGTTTTAATTTTCCTTTAAACATTTTTTAAGATAATTATTGCCTACCATTGATCGTGACGTATTCGTCTTTTTCAAGTAAGTCTTTTAGTATTTTAATAAAATTTCATATTGATATTTAATTGTTTAAATTTACCCTCTCTTTAAAGGGCTATCACATAAGAGAAACCTGTCTACCGGTACTAGGCCTGCGCGCAAGCCCTATCCGCGGCGTAACCTTTCCTTTACAAGGTATTTCCGCAAGAAATTATATGCAATTAAATACATTAAACATAGCGATTTTTTATTCGTTCACTGGTTTTTTCGCAGGATCTGGTGGTGCACCTACTGTAACTCCCTCGTTGTGGCCAAGTTCTTGGAGGTAATTTTATATTTAATTTAACGTACTTTTTTTGCCAAACATCGTTTAAAAAAGTAGCGACCAGGGCACACCACACCTTCCTTAACCATATAAAAGCCAGGGCATGATGCAATAATAAGGTGATGTATTACAGCAACAACCTTTGTTTTTTTATCTGTAAAATTTTTCCATATAATATTTCAAATGGTTGGCAACACTGCACAACGAATTCAAGTAGAAATTACCCACTTTGACAGTTAATCAAGACATCAGCTGCGCTAAATGGACTATCTATTCATTGTGCCATGAGCCAGGGTATCAGAGAGTTCATCCATCATTGTATCACAGAACTTTCAATTCTTTCAATTGAATTCACATCCGTGAAACACCTACTTCAGGAGATGAAGATTCTTACGTTTCATCAGCTATATGATCTAGAGAGAAAGAAAGAGGTCCAATGATATAAAATAGATCAAGACTTTTATTCACATTTATGCAGTTGCCAACATATTATATGAATACCGAGAAAATCTCAATGTGGGCATTTTCGGAAAACTGTAAAGCAAAGTCGAATTGTTTTCTTTAATTATACCTAAATACGTGAAGTAACGGCAAAAAGTACAAAGAAGGACCACATTTGCCACTTTTACACTCTTACCACACTGTGGTGTTATGTCTTTGTACATATGTTTGTAACAGGCAAAAGGAAACGAGATAGACCCATGGTTCCTTTTGTGAATATGCATAGAATTACTTTCTTAGTCGATTTATGCATGTCCGTCCGTTTTTCTGTCCATGTTAAATTCTAAACAAAGTGCTGGTCGCATTTATTATACGACTGAGATGAAATTTGGCGCAGATAATTTATTTGCCCCAAGGACGAACCCTATTGAAATTGGTGAAAATCGGTTCAGGTTTAGATATAGCTCCAATATATATTTTCGTCCGATTTTTAGTGTTTGTCCGATTGACACAACATTATTCACAACGTATAGAAATGGATCTACAATAACGTCTGGTAAGTTTGGATGAAATCGGTTCAGGTTTATATATAGCTCCCGTATATTTTATGTAAATGGTGCACCAAATACTATAATTGTCTACTGCAACTGCATTAGCTATTAAGAAAACCTGACAATTATTATGTAGATAACGCCCCTGAAGATGCAATTTGATAATTGCGAAATATCGGGAAATCTTTGCAATAAATAAAATAATTTAAAAAAGGCCTCAAACTCAAATAATCTCATTACTTGAATATCAACAAAAAGGTCGAAAAAATAATTAACACTCAATATACATTTTTCAAAATATTTTTTAAGACTCTAACCAAGGCTTGAATTTGTAAACAAATTCATTTTAAGAGTCTAACCAAGATTAATGTGTTTGTAACTGCAACTTAAAAATCTATATAACGATTTTTTTTCGTCATAAAAAATTGGACTGACAATTCACCATTCCTTACCGGACGTTTAAAAATATTTAGACTTACAAAAACTTATTGAACTAACTCACTCAAAGTTTAATTTTGCATTTTTGTACGTTTCATATTCGTGATATGAAATACAATATAACGTCTTTAAAAGCTGTTTATACCCTTCACTACACTGTGGTACAGGGTATTATTTCTTTGTGCGTATGTTTGTAACAGGCAAAAATAATCGAGATAGACCCATGGTTTCTTTTGAGAATATGCATAGAATCACTTTTTGAGTCGATTTATGCATGGTCGTCTGTCCGTCCGTCCATGTATTTTTGTTAACAAAGTACAGGTCGCATTTATGATCCGATTTGAATGAAATTTGGCACAAGTCACTTATTTGGCCCAAGGACGAACCCTATTGAAATATATATTTTCATATATATTTTCGTCCGATTTAAGGTAAATGGGGCACCAAAGTCCCTCTATTTCTTTCGATTTGCAGAGTCTAACCAAGATTAATGTGTTTCTAATTGCAACTTAAAAATCTATATAACGATTTTTTTTCGTCATAAAAAATTGGACTGACAATTCACCATTCCTTACCGGACGTTTAAAAATATTTAGACTTACAAAAACTTATTGAACTAACTCACTCAAAGTTTAAGTTTGGATTTTTGTACGTTTCATATTCGTGATATGAAATACAATATAACGTCTTTTAAAGCTGTTTATACCCTTCACTACACTGTGGTACAGGGTATTATTTCTTTGTGCGTATGTTTGTAACAGGCAAAAATAATCGAGATAGACCCATGGTTTCTTTTGAGAATATGCATAGAATCACTTTTTGAGTCGATTTATGCATGTCCGTCTGTCCGTCCGTCCATGTATTTTTGTTAACAAAGTACAGGTCGCATTTATGATCCGATTTGGATGAAATTTGGCACAAGTCACTTATTTGGCCCAAGGACGAACCCTATTGAAATATATATTTTCATATATATTTTCGTCCGATTTAAGGTAAATGGGGCACCAAAGTCCCTCTATTTCTTTCGATTTGCACGAAATTTGGCAAAGAGTACTGAATTAGCTCCAGAAAGATTTGTGCCAAGTTTCGAGAAAAACGGTTCAGATTCAGATATAGCTCCCATATATAGTTTCGTCCGATTTTAGGTAAATTCTGCACCCTTCATATCATTCGGTTTGCATGAAATTTGGCACAGAGTACTGAAATAGGTGCAGAATGATGTGTGCCAAGTTTCGAGAAAATCGGTTCAGATTTAGATATAGCTCCCATTTATAGTTTGGTCCTATTTAAGGTAAATGGTGTACCAAAGTCCCTATATATCATTCGATTTGAACGAAATTTGGCAAAGAGTACTGACTTAGGTACCGAATGATGTGTGCTAAGTTTCGTGAAAATCGGTCCATATTTAGATATAGCTCCCATATATATTTTCGTCCGATTTATAGTAAATCGGTCTCTAAACTCCCTATATATCCTTGGATTTGCACGAAATTTGGCATAGGGTACTGAATTGGATCCAGAATGATGTGTGCTAAGTTTCTTGAAAATCGGTTCAGATTTAGATATAGCTCCAATATATATTTTCGTCCGATTTAATGTAAATTGTGCACTAAAGAACCAATGTACTGAAGTTACTGTAACCTTTCGTGTGATAAATTTTCTTGAAATTGGTTCAGATTTACATATAGCTCTTATATAAAATCGGTTCAGATTTAGATATAGCTCCCATATATAGTTTCGTCCGATTTTAGGTAAATTGTGCACCCTACATATCATTCGATTTGCATGAAATTTGGCACAGAGTACTGAATTAGGTACAGAATGATGTGTGCTAAATTTCGTGAAAATCTGTCCATATTTAGATATAGCTCCCATATATATTTTCGTCCGATTTAAGGTAAATCGGTGTTCAAACTCCCTATATATCCTTGGATTAGCACGAAATTTGGCATAGGGTACGGAATTGGGTCCGGAATGATGTGTGCTAAGTTTCTTGAAAATCGGTTCAGATTTAGATATAGCTCCAATATATATTTTCGTCCGATTTAATGTAAATTGTGCACTAAAGACAATGAAGTTACTATAACCTTTCGTGTGTCCAGTTTTCTCGAAATTGGCTCAGATTTAGATATAGCTCTTATATATACTTTCGTCCAATTTTAAGTAAATGGTGTACTAAAGACCCATAGCTCGGCCGATTGGCTCAGATTTAGATATAACATAGCTTCCTATATAATTTCGACCTATTCATGTTGATTGTAAACCATATAATCAATGGGTGCTTGATTGATATTACATTTTAAACAGTGAAGCATACCAAATAGCGTGCGTAAAGTTTGCTTAAAGTCTATTTACAAAGTATGGAATAGATTGCAGAATGCCATGTATAAGGATTGATGTTAGTCGGTTTACTTATATATAAAGATCGCATTTTGAAGTTCGTTCAATTTCATGACAATGTTCCTTCGAAAATACGACATCTGTAAAGACACACATGTAGAATATCCCCAAAGTGGTGAAGGGTATCATATAGTCGGCCCAGTCCGACTTTACTACTTTCCTTACTGGTTTTAAATCGAAAATGTTCGACGAATAGGAGATTCTTTTAGATTCTGAAAATGACAATAAGAAAAAAAAAATAAGTAAACTTTTTTAGCGTTTAGTAAGAGTTCAACATTTTTTGTACTGGCTAGGTAAAACTATGGTCGTATATCAGCAATTTATATATGTGTATACATATAAACTTAATTATGATTTTATTAATGAGCGCAATAAATTAAAGCCAATGTACATTACCACTTGATAATGCGACATTTTGTCTATTTACTCCCTCTTCCGTCGTATGTCCAAATCACAATACTTTCCGAGATTTCATTTATTTTTCTCAAGATATCCTTTGCCTAACATTGACGCTGTTCTTCCTCCAGTGGCTGTGACTGCTGCTGTTTCTGTGACCAGCGGCACTTAGTCACACTCACACACATACGTACATGCCGAACTCGGGCAGAATATCCACTTAACCTAAAAAAGACGAAACGGAAAATAATGTCGAAATGAAAATTGTTTTATCTCTGCTCCGGAGAAGGAAAACGACAAAATGACAACAAAATAAAAAAAACACAAAAACAACAGCAGATACAACAAATGGCAATTGTTTGTCATTTGGCACCACAATAACCAAAAAAATAATCTATGACGAAATAAACAGAAAAAAACAACAACTACAGAAGAAACCTCATTATTCCCTAGTATTCCAAACGAAATTCATAAAATTTGAAAGGTCCACAAAAGACAACAGACATCATCAAGCTCATCATCAGTACCGGAAGGGGAAAACTAAAACACTAACAAACAAGCAAAAAATTATCACAACAAAGATTGCACAAAAAATAGTAAAAATGGAAACTACTTTGCCAAAAATGCGGAATAAACACAGACAGTTACCAAAAAACATGGTCAAGCGCGGACGGGTATCATTTTATTCCCAAAGAGGGGTATCAATGTTAGATGTCCCTTGCCATTATTTAAGTTTCTACACAAATATCTTTAGTTTGTATTGCGAGTGTGTGTGTTTTTGTTTTGGTTTGTAGTTAAAGAGAGTGTTACTACTCTACATAGGCTGGTTGAGATTTATGGAAATCATTGAACTCATGTGGAAAATATCTATTTTGCAATAAAGAAATATAATGTTGATTGAAATTACAATATATAGTCATATTAATTTAATATTAAAAAAATTAAGTGATTCTTGTTTACAAAATAGAACATAATATATCGTACCATAATCGGTCGAAAACACATAAACAATTTGCATATATTTTCATTTTTATAAATTTATGTTTGTTATTGAAATCGGTAAAGCCGTTTAATAGTTTTCCAGACAATTAGGTTTTAATGAAAATTAAGTGGGGTAGGGTGACAAGCGCCCCTCAGTCCCTTAAAACAGCTAACCATTTAGGGAAAAATAGTCGCAATGTACTATTTTTTGTGAATAAATTATAAACAAAAATTTTTTTTGAAAAATTTTCAACATATATGTTTTATTTTTGCAATCCAATCCTTTTTTCTTCCTAATACAATTTACGTTTATGCAAACTACTCGACTTGTACACGTCTCTTCTTTCTTACGTAACTGGTTCGACCATAACAATATAAAAGAAAATATATGTGGGATTTTATGTGGTCGGTCACACCACAGAATTGTATACGGAAAACATATGCGGTTGCAATAATAAAACGGAAGTGGCCAACAAAGTGTACTAACTAAGATTTTATGATCACAATCGTAATTTTTATGCTACTACAACTACATTTTGTGTACTCCTTTGGAAGGAAAAAAACTTCTCTTATGTTAAACAGAGAATAGTGAAAAAAAGAATTAGAAGTCAAATGGAACTAAGTTCAGATTATGAAACCATTTATATTATTGTTATAAAAATGCAGTAAATTTTAATTGTGTGTGTGTAAATAAACTAAACTTTCAAAACTAACATATTTACATCACAATAACTTCATTCATGCTAAATATTAAAAAATACCGAAAATCCGTATGTAGGGTCTAGGCCTAAATGCGGGCCGATTTCGTTCATTTTTGAACCTGGCGTTCTATTTTTTTTTATCTCGATAACCTCTGATTGTAGAATGATTACAACAGATTGCTAAATCGTCTTAGAATTCCCATCTTTCTAGTACAGAATATCCTCCCTACTATGGAACGGGGAGGGAGATTTATTACCATATACGACATATACGAAATTACAGCGAGTTCGGTTGAAAAATGCTCTTATGAAACCCAAAATACCTAAAATTGGGGTTACCCTTATATTGGGGCTATCCCAAAAAAATTACCTTTTTCCCCAACCTAATATTTATTTATAACAACATTTTTCCAAGAATACCTCTTAGAGCCAAAAATATAAAAATACTTCAATTTTGTTGGGGAATTTTTTCTTTTTTGAAGATTTTAAACTATCGAATCGGTTGTCCTGACCACGCTTTGATGTGGACCTATTTATCTCTACTAAATCAAAATATAAATCAAACTGCAATAAATTTCCTCTAACATGACAAAATTAATTGAAGGGAATGAAGAGCATTTTATAGCTCATGCAATTAGCATGAGCTATAGCACAAAATCTTTTTAATTGACTCAACATTTAGTAGAGGCTACCGACTTGAGCTTAGAATGCCATGTGATATTTTCTGTCTAAATATGTTTACATTGATGTAAGGTATAATATAGTCTGCCCCTCCGATTTTGTCCTTACTTTTCTGGTAATGAATTGTAATAGATACTCCATTGCAAGTACAAAAATGTTTTTATCTGCAGCAAGTCAAAAGAATTGTCAATCGGGCGATGTTAATAATTAGAATATGTTCTATCCAGTGCAGACCTCGAAGCTAAAGAACATGTTACGAAATCGTTAAATATAGTGCCAGCATATGTTATATCCGATGGCAGTCATAAAATATTAGGTTGGAGAAGGAAATTATTTTTTTCGTCGAAATTGTCGACAAAATCGAAGTTGTCCGGCATGTTAGCCGTCGTAACATCGTCCAGAAGCTAAAAATCGACCATAAAACTGTTTTAAGGGAAAACCAGTAAGGAAAGCAGTAAAGTCGGACTGGGCCGACTATATGATACCCTTCACCACTTTGGGTATGTTGTACATATGTATCCTTAGAATTGCATGTCACTGTTCTCTCGAAGGAACATGCTCATGTCTTTCTGAAACCTATGATAAATTTAATTTTATTATGTTTAGAGTGCTTCTGTACGTCGCACTGTTAAAAATTTAAGTTCAATCAGGCACCCGGACGAAATACATATAGAAGCTATGGCTGCATCTGCACCAATTTCAACAAAACACAATAACGTCATTCAAGTCTCAATTTGAAACGTTGTGCAAAACTACGTGTTAATCGAACAAACATTAGGAGTTTGGTTCACCATTTATGTAAAATCGAACGAAAAGATATATGGAAGCCATATCTAAATCTGAACCGATTTTCATAAAACTTAACACACATCGTTCTAGACTTAATTGAGTACGCTAAGCCAAATTTCGTGCAAATCGAAAAATATATAGGGACTTTGGTGCACTAGGAAGAATTAACAGAAAAAATAGGATGGATCGAATTTTCATCTGCGAGGGTGACTGGAGATGAGAAATGGATCTCATACGATAACCCTTTGCGAAAACGATCGTGGTCAAAGAGCAGTGAAGCACATCAAACGGTGGCCAATCTAGAACTACCGGCCAGTAAGGTTCTGCT
>NW_026872599.1:0-13444 GCF_032173495.1 Musca vetustissima
GTCTGTAGAAAACGCCATGTTGTGGAAAAAAGTGGGGACTCTGTGTAGAAAACGCCATATTGCGCAAAAACTAAAATAGATGCAGTATTGATACGCACATCAATTGAAAGGTCTCGAAATGTACTTTCAGAATATATACACCCTATGCCGAAAAACAAACTTTGCCTAACGGATTTTCTCGATTTTGGTTGCAAGTCTCAGTGACAGTGGGGACTCTGGGTAGAAAACGCCATATTGCGCAAAAACTAAAATGGATGCAGTATTGATACGCACATCAATTGAAAGGTCTCGAAATGTACTTTCAGAATATACACACCATATGCATACACTTTATACCGAAGAAAAAACTTTGCTAAACGGATTTTCTCGATTTTCCAGTGACAATGGGGAGTCTGTGTAGAAAACGCCATGTTGTGGAAAAAAGTGGGGACTCTGTGTAGAAAACGCCATATTGCGCAAAAACTAAAATGGATGCAGTATTGATACGCACATCAATTGAAAGGTCTCGAAATGTACTTTCAGAATATATACACCCTATGCCGAAAAACAAACTTTGCCTAACGGACTTTCTCGATTTTCCTTGCAAGTCTCAGTGACAGTGGGGACTCTGTGTAGAAAACGCCATATTGCGCAAAAACTAAAATGGATGCAGTATTGATACCCACATCAATTGAAAGGTCTCGAAATGTACTTTCAGAATATACGCACCATATGCCGGAAAACAAACCTTTGCCTAACGGATTTTCTCGATTTTGGTTGCAAGTCTCAGTGACAGTGGGGACTCTGGGTAGAAAACGCCATATTGCGCAAAAACTAAAATGGATGCAGTATGGAGACCCACATCAATTGAAAGGTCTCGAAATGTACTTTCAGAATATATACACCTTATACCGAAGAAAAAACTTTGCTAAACGGATTTTCTCGATTTTCCAGTGACAATGGGGAGTCTGTGTAGAAAACGCCATGTTGTGGAAAAAAGTGGGGACTCTGTGTAGAAAACGCCATATTGCGCAAAAACTAAAATGGATGCAGTATTGATACCCACATCAATTGAAAGGTCTCGAAATGTACTTTCAGAATATACACACCTTATACCGAAGAAAAAACTTTTCTAAACGGATTTTCTCGATTTTGGTGTCAAGTCTCAGTGACAGTGGGGACTCTGGGTAGAAAACGCCATATTGCGCAAAAACTAAAATGGATGCAGTATTGATACGCACATCAATTGAAAGGTCTCGAAATGTACTTTCAGAATATACACAAAAACAAACCTTCGCCTAACGGATTTTCTCGATTTTCCAGTGACAATGGGGAGTCTGTGTAGAAAACGCCATGTTGTGGAAAAAAGTGGGGACTCTGTGTAGAAAACGCCATACTGCGCAAAAACTAAAATGGATGCAGTATTGATACCCACATCAATTGAAAGGTCTCGAAATGTACTTTCAGAATATACACACCATATGCCGGAAAACAAACCTTCGCCTAACGGATTTTCTCGATTTTGGTTGCAAGTCTCAGTGACAGTGGGGACTCTGTGTAGAAAACGCCATATTGCGCAAAAACTAAAATGGATGCAGTATTGATACCCACATCAATTGAAAGGTCTCGAAATGTACTTTCAGAATATACACACCATATGCCGGAAAACAAACCTTCGCCTAACGGATTTTCTCGATTTTGGTTGCAAGTCTCAGTGACAGTGGGGACTCTGGGTAGAAAACGCCATATTGCGCAAAAACTAAAATGGATGCAGTATTGAGACCCACATCAATTGAAAGGTCTCGTACTTTCAGAATATATACACCTTATACCGAATAAAAAACTTTGCTAAACGGATTTTCTCGATTTTCCAGTGACAATGGGGAGTCTGTGTAGAAAACGCCATGTTGTGGAAAAAAGTGGGGACTCTGTGTAGAAAACGCCATATACCGAAGAAAAAACTTTGCTAAACGGATTTTCTCGATTTTCCAGTGACAATGGGGAGTCTGTGTAGAAAACGCCATGTTGTGGAAAAAAGTGGGGACTCTGTGTAGAAAACGCCATATTGCGCAAAAACTAAAATAGATGCAGTATTGATACGCACATCAATTGAAAGGTCTCGAAATGTACTTTCAGAATATATACACCCTATGCCGAAAAACAAACTTTGCCTAACGGATTTTCTCGATTTTGGTTGCAAGTCTCAGTGACAGTGGGGACTCTGGGTAGAAAACGCCATATTGCGCAAAAACTAAAATGGATGCAGTATGGAGACCACATCATCAATTGAAAGGTCTCGAAATGTACGGATTTTCTCGATTTTCCAGTGACAATGGGGAGTCTGTGTAGAAAACGCCATGTTGTGGAAAAAAGTGGGACTCTGTGTAGAAAACGCCATATTGCGCAAAAACTAAAATGGATGCAGTATTGATACCCACATCAATTGAAAGGTCTCGAAATGCACTTTCAGAATATACACACCATATGCCGGAAAACAAACCTTCGCCTAACGGATTTTCTCGATTTTGGTTGCAAGTCTCAGTGACAGTGGGGACTCTGGGTAGAAAACGCCATATTGCGCAAAAACTAAAATGGATGCAGTATTGATACGCACATCAATTGAAAGGTCTCGAAATGTACTTTCAGAATATATACACCTTATACCGAAGAAAAAACTTTGCTAAACGGATTTTCTCGATTTTCCAGTGACAATGGGGAGTCTGTGTAGAAAACGCCATGTTGTGGAAAAAAGTGGGGACTCTGTGTAGAAAACGCCATATTGCGCAAAAACTAAAATGGATGCAGTATTGATACGCACATCAATTGAAAGGTCTCGAAATGTACTTTCAGAATATACGCACCATATGCCGGAAAACAAACCTTCGCCTAACGGATTTTCTCGATTTTGGTTGCAAGTCTCAGTGACAGTGGGGACTCTGGGTAGAAAACGCCATATTGCGCAAAAACTAAAATGGATGCAGTATGGAGACCCACATCAATTGAAAGGTCTCGAAATGTACTTTCAGAATATATACACCCTATGCCGAAAAACAAACTTTCGCCTAACGGATTTTGTCGATTTTCCTTGCAAGTCTCAGTGACAGTGGGGACTCTGTGTAGAAAACGCCATATAGCGCAAAAACTAAAATGGATGCAGTATGGAGACCCACATCAATTGAAAGGTCTCGAAATGTACTTTCAGAATATATACACCTTATACCGAATAAAAAACTTTGCTAAACGGATTTTCTCGATTTTCCAGTGACAATGGGGAGTCTGTGTAGAAAACGCCATGTTGTGGAAAAAAGTGGGGACTCTGTGTAGAAAACGCCATATTGCGCAAAAACTAAAATGGATGCAGTATTGATACCCACATCAATTGAAAGGTCTCGAAATGTACTTTCAGAATATACACACCATATGCCGGAAAACAAACCTTCGCCTAACGGATTTTCTCGATTTTTGTTGCAAGTCTCAGTGACAGTGGGGACTCTGGGTAGAAAACGCCATATTGCGCAAAAACTAAAATGGATGCAGTATTGATACGCACATCAATTGAAAGGTCTCGAAATGTACTTTCAGAATATACACACCATATGCCGAAAAACAAACCTTCGCCTAACGGATTTTAGCGATTTTGGTTGCAAGTCTCAGTGACAGTGGGGACTCTGTGTAGAAAACGCCATATTGCGCAAAACTAAAATGGATGCAGTATTGATACGCACATCAATTGAAAGGTCTCGAAATGTACTTTCAGAATATACACACCATATGCCGGAAAACAAACCTTCGCCTAACGGATATTGCGCAAAAACTAAAATGGATGCAGTATGGAGACCCACATCAATTGAAAGGTCTCGAAATGTACTTTCAGAATATATACACCCTATGCCGAAAAACAAACTTTCGCCTAACGGATTTTGTCGATTTTCCTTGCAAGTCTCAGTGACAGTGGGAACTCTGTGTAGAAAACGCCATATTGCGCAAAAACTAAAATGGATGCAGTATTGATACCCACATCAATTGAAAGGTCTCGAAATGTACTTTCAGAATATACACACCATATGCCTGAAAACAAACCTTCGCCTAACGGATTTTCTCGATTTTTTGTTCAGTTGGGCTTTTTTGGTCAGTATTGATGTTTGAAATGAAAATAAAAACTGGCTTTTATTTCATATTTTGCTCTGGGTAGAAAACGCCATATTGCGCAAAAACTAAAATGGATGCTTATGTATGTTATTGACCAATTTTTGTAATTTTATTAATCATTGAACATTTTCAAGAGCGTTTTTTATTGATCTATTGACAAAATAAAAATTATAATTTCTTTTCAATATATATTGCACTTATTTTTTAACTTACTTTAATTATTTTCCATTTTGTTTATTATTTACTTAAATTAAAAAAACGGGACTCCACAACATTTAAATAAAATAAATAATAAATTAAATAATAAAATAAATAAAATCACAGTTAATAAATAAATAAATATATCACAGAACTGGTGTTTTAGGTTATTGCAATTGAATACTGAAGCTTAGTATTGTCTTTGTCTTCCTTCGTGTTTATGGATCTGTCAATTCGTTGTTGTATTCTTAGGCTTTCTAGTGTATATCTTTTGTTTTCGTTTTTAGCTTTGTCTAAGATTCTCACATTCTTGAAATCAGCTGTGTGGCCAGTTTCTTTAATGTGCTGTGAGAGTGCTGTTTTTTCCGTTCCTTTGTTGATGTCATTTTGATGTTCCTTCATTCTCACACCTAACATTCGTTTAGTTGTACCCACATACACTTTCCCGCACTTCTCTGTTTTGCTGCCTTCACATATTACTTCATACACAACATTGTTTTCTTTTTGCTTGTCTGCTTTTTGTTTTGTTCGTTTAAATATCGTTTGTAGTGTGCTGTTTGATCTGTGTGCTAATGTTGTTGTTGTATCTCTTATGATGTTTCTCAAGTTTTTTGTCTCCGTCAAGTTTGGTATATAGGGTACACTGATAAAATTGATGGTTTGTGTGTCGGATTTTGGGGTGTCTTGTTTTTTATTATTATATTCATATATTATGTCGTCTATTAATCGTTGAGGATAGCTGTTTTTCTTCAGTATTCCTGTGTACTTTTCTATGTTTTTCCTTAAGTATTGTTCGTCCGTGATGTATTTTATTTTCTTTAGGAGGCTTCTTGCAGTATTCACTTTCATACTTCTTGGTTGCGTCGAGTGATAGTTTATAATGCGTCCCGATGATGTATCTTTGGTGTACCATTCAGTTTGTAATTTATTGTCATTCCTTATTATTAGTACGTCTAAATATGGTAATTTATTATTGACCTCTTTTTCTATCGTAAATTGAATTTTGTTATGATATTTATTTAGAAGAGTCAGAATATTTGTTTCGTCGTGTTTGTTTATAATGGCAAATACATCATCCACATATTTCGTCATAGTTTTATTTGTATGTCCTTCGCTTTTAGTTCTTCGATAACGTCGTCCAAAAGTGTGTCTAGTACGATGTCTGCTATCGTAGGCGAGAGGGGGTTGCCCATTGGCATACCATATGTTTGATGGTAAACTTTGTCATTGCATTTGAAGTAATTGTTATCTTTCAGAACGAAGTTAAGTATTTTTAAGAAGGTTTGTTTTGGAATCTGTGTTTTTTCTTGCAGGAATTTCCATTTGTCGAGAATATTTTTAATCGCTAGGTGTATAGGTATATTTGTGAATAGAGATACAACGTCAAATGATACCATAATGTCCTTATCCAATTTAATGTCATTTAGTTTATCTTTCAGGTCCATGCAATTTTTTATGTTATATGTAGGTGATATTATTGTCCTAAGTAGTTTTCCGACGTATTGCGCCAGATTGTAGCAGGGTACATTCGTAGATGCTGCTATCGGTCTTAGTGGAGTATTTTCTTTGTGGATCTTTGGTAATCCGTAAAGGTCTGGCGCTGACTGTTCTTTGTAGAAAACGCCATTTTGTTGCCTTAAAATGGAAGTATGAACCCACATCAATTGAAATTCAAAAACGAAATGTCTTTCAGAATTTACAAAACGCCATATAGCGCAAAAACTAAAATGGATGCAGTATGGAGACCCACATCAATTGAAAGGTCTCGAAATGTACTTTCAGAATATATACACCTTATACCGAATAAAAAACTTTGCTAAACGGATTTTCTCGATTTTCCAGTGACAATGGGGAGTCTGTGTAGAAAACGCCATGTTGTGGAAAAAAGTGGGGACTCTGTGTAGAAAACGCCATATTGCGCAAAAACTAAAATGGATGCAGTATTGATACCCACATCAATTGAAAGGTCTCGAAATGTACTTTCAGAATATACACACCATATGCCGGAAAACAAACCTTCGCCTAACGGATTTTCTCGATTTTTGTTGCAAGTCTCAGTGACAGTGGGGACTCTGGGTAGAAAACGCCATATTGCGCAAAAACTAAAATGGATGCAGTATTGATACGCACATCAATTGAAAGGTCTCGAAATGTACTTTCAGAATATACACACCATATGCCGAAAAACAAACCTTCGCCTAACGGATTTTAGCGATTTTGGTTGCAAGTCTCAGTGACAGTGGGGACTCTGTGTAGAAAACGCCATATTGCGCAAAAACTAAAATGGATGCAGTATGGAGACCCACATCAATTGAAAGGTCTCGAAATGTACTTTCAGAATATACACACCTTATACCGAAGAAAAAACTTTGCTAAACGGATTTTCTCGATTTTCCAGTGACAATGGGGAGTCTGTGTAGAAAACGCCATGTTGTGGAAAAAAGTGGGGACTCTGTGTAGAAAACGCCATATTGCGCAAAAACTAAAATAGATGCAGTATTGATACGCACATCAATTGAAAGGTCTCGAAATGTACTTTCAGAATATACACACCATATGCCGGAAAACAAACCTTCGCCTAACGGATTTTCTCGATTTTGGTTGCAAGTGTCAGTGACAGTGGGGACTCTGGGTAGAAAACGCCATATTGCGCAAAAACTAAAATGGATGCAGTATGGAGACCCACATCAATTGAAAGGTCTCGAAATGTACTTTCAGAATATATACACCCTATGCCGAAAAACAAACTTTCGCCTAACGGATTTTGTCGATTTTCCTTGCAAGTCTCAGTGACAGTGGGGACTCTGTGTAGAAAACGCCATATAGCGCAAAAACTAAAATGGATGCAGTATGGAGACCCACATCAATTGAAAGGTCTCAAAATGTACTGTCAGAATATACACACCATATTCGATTTGCAAGCGATTTTGGTTGCAAGTCTCAGTGACAGTGGGGACTCTGTGTAGAAAACGCCATATTGCGCAAAAACTAAAATGGATGCAGTATGGAGACCCACATCAATTGAAAGGTCTCGAAATGTACTTTCAGAATATACACACCTTATACCGAAGAAAAAAACTTTGCTAAACGGATTTTCTCGATTTTCCAGTGACAATGGGGAGTCTGTGTAGAAAACGCCATGTTGTGGAAAAAAGTGGGGACTCTGTGTAGAAAACGCCATATTGCGCAAAAACTAAAATAGATGCAGTATTGATACGCACATCAATTGAAAGGTCTCGAAATGTACTTTCAGAATATATACACCCTATGCCGAAAAACAAACTTTGCCTAACGGACTTTCTCGATTTTCCTTGCAAGTCTCAGTGACAGTGGGGACTCTGTGTAGAAAACGCCATATTGCGCAAAAACTAAAATGGATGCAGTATTGATACCCACATCAATTGAAAGGTCTCGAAATGTACTTTCAGAATATACGCACCATATGCCGGAAAACAAACCTTTGCCTAACGGATTTTCTCGATTTTGGTTGCAAGTCTCAGTGACAGTGGGGACTCTGGGTAGAAAACGCCATATTGCGCAAAAACTAAAATGGATGCAGTATGGAGACCCACATCAATTGAAAGGTCTCGAAATGTACTTTCAGAATATATACACCTTATACCGAAGAAAAAACTTTGCTAAACGGATTTTCTCGATTTTCCAGTGACAATGGGGAGTCTGTGTAGAAAACGCCATGTTGTGGAAAAAAGTGGGGACTCTGTGTAGAAAACGCCATATTGCGCAAAAACTAAAATGGATGCAGTATGGAGACCCACATCAATTGAAAGGTCTCGAAATGTACTTTCAGAATATATACACCTTATACCGAAGAAAAAACTTTGCTAAACGGATTTTCTCGATTTTCCAGTGACAATGGGGAGTCTGTGTAGAAAACGCCATATTGTGGAAAAAAGTGGGGACTCTGTGTAGAAAACGCCATATTGCGCAAAAACTAAAATGGATGCAGTATTGATACGCACATCAATTGAAAGGTCTCGAAATGTACTTTCAGAATATACACACCATATGCCGGAAAACAAACCTTCGCCTAACGGATTTTCTCGATTTTGGTTGCAAGTCTCAGTGACAGTGGGGACTCTGGGTAGAAAACGCCATATTGCGCAAAAACTAAAATGGATGCAGTATGGAGACCCACATCAATTGAAAGAAAAAGGTCTCGAAATGTACGGATTTTCTCGATTTTCCAGTGACAATGGGGAGTCTGTGTAGAAAACGCCATGTTGTGGAAAAAAGTGGGGACTCTGTGTAGAAAACGCCATATTGCGCAAAAACTAAAATGGATGCAGTATTGATACCCACATCAATTGAAAGGTCTCGAAATGTACTTTCAGAATATACACACCATATGCCGGAAAACAAACCTTTGCCTAACGGATTTTCTCGATTTTGGTTGCAAGTCTCAGTGACAGTGGGGACTCTGGGTAGAAAACGCCATATTGCGCAAAAACTAAAATGGATGCAGTATTGAGACCCACATCAATTGAAAGGCCTCGAAACGTACATTCAGAATATATACACCTTATACCGAATAAAAAACTTTGCTAAACGGATTTTCTCGATTTTCCAGTGACAATGGGGAGTCTGTGACATGTTGTGGAAAAAAGTGGGGACTCTGTGTAGAAAACGCCATATTGCGCAAAAACTAAAATGGATGCAGTATGGAGACCCACATCAATTGAAAGGTCTCGAAATGTACTTTCAGAATATATACACCTTATACCGAAGAAAAAACTTTGCTAAACGGATTTTCTCGATTTTCCAGTGACAATGGGGAGTCTGTGTAGAAAACGCCATGTTGTGGAAAAAAGTGGGGACTCTGTGTAGAAAACGCCATATTGCGCAAAAACTAAAATGGATGCAGTATTGATACGCACATCAATTGAAAGGTCTCGAAATGTACTTTCAGAATATACACACCATATGCCGGAAAACAAACCTTCGCCTAACGGATTTTCTCGATTTTGGTTGCAAGTCTCAGTGACAGTGGGGACTCTGGGTAGAAAACGCCATATTGCGCAAAAACTAAAATGGATGCAGTATGGAGACCCACATCAATTGAAAGGTCTCGAAATGTACGGATTTTCTCGATTTTCCAGTGACAATGGGGAGTCTGTGTAGAAAACGCCATGTTGTGGAAAAAAGTGGGGACTCTGTGTAGAAAACGCCATATTGCGCAAAAACTAAAATGGATGCAGTATTGATACCCACATCAATTGAAAGGTCTCGAAATGCACTTTCAGAATATACACACCATATGCCGGAAAACAAACCTTCGCCTAACGGATTTTCTCGATTTTGGTTGCAAGTCTCAGTGACAGTGGGGACTCTGGGTAGAAAACGCCATATTGCGCAAAAACTAAAATGGATGCAGTATTGATACGCACATCAATTGAAAGGTCTCGAAATGTACTTTCAGAATATATACACCTTATACCGAAGAAAAAACTTTGCTAAACGGATTTTCTCGATTTTCCAGTGACAATGGGGAGTCTGTGTAGAAAACGCCATGTTGTGGAAAAAAGTGGGGACTCTGTGTAGAAAACGCCATATTGCGCAAAAACTAAAATGGATGCAGTATTGATACGCACATCAATTGAAAGGTCTCGAAATGTACTTTCAGAATATACGCACCATATGCCGGAAAACAAACCTTCGCCTAACGGATTTTCTCGATTTTGGTTGCAAGTCTCAGTGACAGTGGGGACTCTGGGTAGAAAACGCCATATTGCGCAAAAACTAAAATGGATGCAGTATGGAGACCCACATCAATTGAAAGGTCTCGAAATGTACTTTCAGAATATATACACCCTATGCCGAAAAACAAACTTTCGCCTAACGGATTTTGTCGATTTTCCTTGCAAGTCTCAGTGACAGTGGGGACTCTGTGTAGAAAACGCCATATAGCGCAAAAACTAAAATGGATGCAGTATGGAGACCCACATCAATTGAAAGGTCTCGAAATGTACTTTCAGAATATATACACCTTATACCGAATAAAAAACTTTGCTAAACGGATTTTCTCGATTTTCCAGTGACAATGGGGAGTCTGTGTAGAAAACGCCATGTTGTGGAAAAAAGTGGGGACTCTGTGTAGAAAACGCCATATTGCGCAAAAACTAAAATGGATGCAGTATTGATACCCACATCAATTGAAAGGTCTCGAAATGTACTTTCAGAATATACACACCATATGCCGGAAAACAAACCTTCGCCTAACGGATTTTCTCGATTTTGGTTGCAAGTCTCAGTGACAGTGGGGACTCTGGGTAGAAAACGCCATATTGCGCAAAAACTAAAATGGATGCAGTATTGATACGCACATCAATTGAAAGGTCTCGAAATGTACTTTCAGAATATACACACCATATGCCGGAAAACA
Source organism: Musca vetustissima (assembly GCF_032173495.1). Classification (NCBI taxonomy): domain Eukaryota; kingdom Metazoa; phylum Arthropoda; class Insecta; order Diptera; family Muscidae; genus Musca; species Musca vetustissima. The sequence continues at coordinate 10,727 of NW_026872599.1, forward strand.
AACCTTCGCCTAACGGATTTTATCGATTTTGGTTGCAAGTCTCAGTGACAGTGGGGACTCTGGGTAGAAAACGCCATATTGCGCAAAAACTAAAATGGATGCAGTATTGATACGCACATCAATTGAAAGGTCTCGAAATGTACTTTCAGAATATACACACCATATGCCGGAAAACAAACCTTCGCCTAACGGATTTTCTCGATTTTGGTTGCAAGTCTCAGTGACAGTGGGGACTCTGGGTAGAAAACGCCATATTGCGCAAAAACTAAAATGGATGCAGTATGGAGACCCACATCAATTGAAAGGTCTCGAAATGTACTTTCAGAATATATACACCCTATGCCGAAAAACAAACTTTCGCCTAACGGATTTTGTCGATTTTCCTTGCAAGTCTCAGTGACAGTGGGGACTCTGTGTAGAAAACGCCATATAGCGCAAAAACTAAAATGGATGCAGTATGGAGACCCACATCAATTGAAAGGTCTCGAAATGTACTTTCAGAATATATACACCTTATACCGAATAAAAAACTTTGCTAAACGGATTTTCTCGATTTTCCAGTGACAATGGGGAGTCTGTGTAGAAAACGCCATGTTGTGGAAAAAAGTGGGGACTCTGTGTAGAAAACGCCATATTGCGCAAAAACTAAAATGGATGCAGTATTGATACCCACATCAATTGAAAGGTCTCGAAATGTACTTTCAGAATATACACACCATATGCCGGAAAACAAACCTTCGCCTAACGGATTTTCTCGATTTTGGTTGCAAGTCTCAGTGACAGTGGGGACTCTGGGTAGAAAACGCCATATTGCGCAAAAACTAAAATGGATGCAGTATTGATACGCACATCAATTGAAAGGTCTCGAAATGTACTTTCAGAATATACACACCATATGCCGAAAAACAAACCTTCGCCTAACGGATTTTAGCGATTTTGGTTGCAAGTCTCAGTGACAGTGGGGACTCTGTGTAGAAAACGCCATATTGCGCAAAAACTAAAATGGATGCAGTATGGAGACCCACATCAATTGAAAGGTCTCGAAATGTACTTTCAGAATATACACACCTTATACCGAAGAAAAAACTTTGCTAAACGGATTTTCTCGATTTTCCAGTGACAATGGGGAGTCTGTGTAGAAAACGCCATGTTGTGGAAAAAAGTGGGGACTCTGTGTAGAAAACGCCATATTGCGCAAAAACTAAAATAGATGCAGTATTGATACGCACATCAATTGAAAGGTCTCGAAATGTACTTTCAGAATATATACACCCTATGCCGAAAAACAAACTTTGCCTAACGGACTTTCTCGATTTTCCTTGCAAGTCTCAGTGACAGTGGGGACTCTGTGTAGAAAACGCCATATTGCGCAAAAACTAAAATGGATGCAGTATTGATACCCACATCAATTGAAAGGTCTCGAAATGTACTTTCAGAATATACGCACCATATGCCGGAAAACAAACCTTTGCCTATGGATGCAGTATTGATACGCACATCAATTGAAAGGTCTCGAAATGTACTTTCAGAATATACACACCATATGCCGGAAAACAAACCTTCGCCTAACGGATTTTCTCGATTTTGGTTGCAAGTCTCAGTGACAGTGGGGACTCTGGGTAGAAAACGCCATATTGCGCAAAAACTAAAATGGATGCAGTATTGAGACCCACATCAATTGAAAGGTCTCTATATGTACTTTCAGAATATATACACCCTATGCCGAAAAACAAACTTTCGCCTCGAATTTTTCTTTCAGAATATACACACCATATCCCGGAAAACAAACCTTCGACTAACGGATTTTCTCGATTTTGCAAGTCTCAGTGACAGTGGGGACTCTGTGTAGAAAACGCCATATTGCGCAAAAACTAAAATGGATGCAGTATTGATACCCACATCAATTGAAAGGTCTCGAAATGTACTTTCAGAATATACACACCATATTCCGAAAAACAAATCTTCGCCTAACGGATTTTCTCGATTTTCATTGCAAGTCTCAGTGACAGTGGGGACTCTGTGTAGAAAACGCCATATTGCGCAAAAACTAAAATGGATGCAGTATGGAGACCCACATCAATTGAAAGGTCTCGAAATGTACTTTCAGAATATATACACCTTATACCGAAGAAAAAACTTTGCTAAACGGATTTTCTCGATTTTCCAGTGACAATGGGGAGTCTGTGTAGAAAACGCCATGTTGTGGAAAAAAGTGGGGACTCTGTGTAGAAAACGCCATATTGCGCAAAAACTAAAATGGATGCAGTATTGATACGCACATCAATTGAAAGGTCTCGAAATGTACTTTCAGAATATACACACCATATGCCGGAAAACAAACCTTCGCCTAACGGATTTTCTCGATTTTGGTTGCAAGTCTCAGTGACAGTGGGGACTCTGGGTAGAAAACGCCATATTGCGCAAAAACTAAAATGGATGCAGTATGGAGACCCACATCAATTGAAAGGTCTCGAAATGTACTTTCAGAATATATACACCCTATGCCGAAAAACAAACTTTCGCCTAACGGATTTTGTCGATTTTCCTTGCAAGTCTCAGTGACAGTGGGGACTCTGTGTAGAAAACGCCATATAGCGCAAAAACTAAAATGGATGCAGTATTGATACGCACATCAATTGAAAGGCCTCGAAATGTACTTTCAGAATATACACACCATATGCCGAAAAACAAACCTTCGCCTAACGGATTTTTGCGATT
>NW_026872600.1:0-13359 GCF_032173495.1 Musca vetustissima
ATTTTTCGCAACAGCGAAATTTCAACAAAAAATATGGAACATGAATTGGAATTGGTTACATAGGTTAACCATCTCGATAGAAATTCTTTAAACAATTAAAGTAAAAAGTATAATGTCATGTACAGACGAGCGTTGTTCGCTCCCTCATTCGTTGTTCAACCCTTAATTATCAAGTAATTACTTAGTTCCCCACACAAAATTTTCTGAGCGAACACCGACTTTTGTACGTTGTTCAATTCCAATCACTCTCTGAATAGCATTTATTGGAAATAAAATAATATTGACAAAGGCCCGAAAAAGGGGGTTTTAAATTCTCAAAATACCGAATAGTTGAGCTAACGCTATACCAAAACGACGATCAATGTTAATTATTTTTGGTAGTAAGTTTGGACACTCAATTAAAATACAAAATACCAAATAACAGCCAATTCGGTTGAGAAATCCCCAAAATACCGAATATTGGAGGGCACTGTTATATAGGGGTCAACATTAATCATTTTAACAAAACGTATGGAAATACCCAATAATTGGGTGGGGGTCCCGTTATATGAGGGCTAGTCCAAAACGTGCAAATATTGCGATCTCTATCGTGATTTCAACAGACGGAATATTTCAGGGTTTTACAAGCGGAATGAAAAATTTAATATACATTCGACTCCGGTTTACTGTAAGTCGCTTAACAAAATAATATCGGATAAGTGAAATTGATTTCCTGCACCATTACCTTTTATGTTAATCGCCCACAATTTACTTCGCATAAGTGAAACTTCACATAACTGAAAATATCGGATAACTGAAATAGCTTTTGGAGTCAAATATTCCTAATTCCTTTCAAATCACTACGTATTACTGAAAATTGTGAGAATGAAGGATAATGACAAAATATTTTGCATTGACAGATATTTCCATCCTAACAGATATTTTTCTGCAATTATTGATAATTGATTGACGTACGGAACGTGTGTATCATGTATATATAACTTTGACGTCGAAGAACGTTAAGTTCGTTCGGCCAAACTTTTAAAACCAATATGAAAATTCAAAAAAAAAAAACTACGTTCCGCATTTCTATATTTTATACACAAGTAACAAAGATTTGAGAAGGTCGTCCACTTTTAACAACTCTATGTTATTATTAAGGCCTTCAAGATTGTAACCAAATTTTAAATTGGAACAATGTAAAAATGTGACTCTATAATAAACAAAATTTGCAAGGAAGAATGTTACTCATTTACAACCCCATATTACAGGCAAGTCAGCTATAAAAAAGACTTAAATCGGTAGTATGAAACCTTACGCATAATATACTGTTCATCTTTTGAGCAGTGAACATGTCAACCAGTTTCTATTCTATCGTCTATTTTCATAAAATTAGAGACCTACGAATTCGATATAAAATATGAATTATTGAAATTCCTAAAACTTGAAAATGTTTCCCTTATGAGAAGTTCGGATAACTGAAATTATTTTCAGTTAACCGAACTCCGCTTAAGTGAAAACATTTTTTTCTGTTTCAATAAAGGGGAGTCGACTGTACACTTCCCTTATTATTTGGGGACTTCACCAAAATGTGGACTGATATTGATAATTTTTGTGGGAATATTCGCCACCCAATGAGGACCAAAAATGTGTAATTATAACCAATTTAGGTAATGCCATGTACAGACGAGCGTCGTTCGCTCTCTCATTCGTTGTTCGACCCTTAATTATGATGTAATTACTTAGTTCCCCACACAAAAATGTCTGAGCGAACATCGACTTTTGTACGTTGTTCAATTCGAAACACTCTCTGAATAACCAAGAAATTTGTCCCATCCCTAACAAATGAGAGAATTTATCGAAAATAAATTCATTTTGACAGCATGAAAATATTTATAAAATTTTCAAACTTTTTCAATAAAATTGAAAATGATGAATGAAAAGTTAAAAATTGTATAGTTTTTATATATGCAGCAGGATGTAAATTTTGTTTTCTACATAATACAATATGCATTTCTTTCCCCTTGATTCTAATCAGCGTACAAAACAAAAAACAAATGTGGGGAAACTCAAACAAAAAATTCTCCAAATTTGTATATGTGACAGTATGTGACATTTGAATTGAGAAAATATAAAAATGTATTAAAAACAACACAATTTTCAAAAAAATGGAAAACATGAATGAAAAGTAAATAGCTATGGGTTCTGATTGTATTCAGGAGAAAGAGAATAATTTTTTCTATTTAAATTTATGGGTAATACACACATGTTGAGATTCAGGTGTAAAAGGAGAAACAACAAATTTGAAAAAGAAAATTCTGATGACATGAATTAAGAATAGTGTTGTATGAACGGGTTAATTCATGTAGGTAATTCTGAGAGGGAACTACGTTGTTCGAGTGCTCGTCAGAACATGGCATAAGACTGAAAAAAGTGATTTACTCCACTACATATCCTTATGCGGTGTACACACTATCATTTTTGAATGGCACTCTTGCCCAAATTTTGCTTGTTTGATAGTGTGGCCTCACATGTTTGTCATTCATCAGACAACCACAAAAATATTTATGGTTGTTGGACAGTCAGTAATCGATAAAAAAGTTGACAGTCAAAAATGATAGTGTGTACACCGCATTAGAACCATGGTATAATAGTAGAAGGTAACACCAAGTGTTGTTGTACAAAAAACGATACAACAACCACATGGAAATTTGTTGTTGTAAGTTCTACTAGTGCCAACTCATTTGACAGAAAAATGTAAACAAACAAACAAATTATCATCAAATTATTTTTATTTTGCAAATGAAATATTTTCGAATCATCAAAATAAAAATTGAAAAACATGAATGAAAATCTATCAAATTTATATTTCTATCGCTTCCACATCTTTCCTATAATTGAGCCATTGCCATATATATGTGTAACACATATGAAAATGCTGGGAATAGCAAGTTATTCCTTGAAGAAAGATTTGCTTCCTCAAACTTTCCCAGCAGGCAGATTGAGTAAATTGTTGGCCCTTTACAATGGCTTGCCCTGGTTATGGCCGAAAGTCATGTGTGTGGCAACAATTTCCAGAGGACATTTGTACTAGTTTTTCGTTAGCCCATGAGTGTCTGTCAGATATCAGAGTTTCACAAGAGTGTTTGTGCTGATTGAGGATCCGATTTTAGCCTGTACTATATTTTTGGGCATCGTGTCATCAATCCACTAGTTCATGACATGAAGTCTTAAAGCTGCGGACATTGCACATTCTTACTTTATTTGGATATCAATTGGATGTATACACTATATAGTATTTAAATCCCCTAGGCAGCAGGTTCTCTGGAATTCCTGTAATTCTGTTCGTAGCCGGCAAAAGAAAACGAGATAAACCCAGTGTTTCATTTCAGAATATGCATAGAATCATTTTCTAACATGATTTATGCATGTCCGTCTGTCCATATTATATCGTAAACAAAGTACATTTAGCATGAATAGGATGAATTTTTTCACAACCGACATAGTTTGAGGAATCCTATTGAAAGTGGTGCCGATTTAGATATAGCTCCCATGTAGATTTTATTCAGTGCGTACAGCAGTTAGTATATAGTATATATATACATATATATATATATACATATATATATATAAAGGGACTTTAAATGTGCTATTCAGTGCTTTGTGCAGTCATATCAACCGGTTTTGGTAGATAAGAACGCCTGTCCTGTAGAAGAAGTAATTTTGAGAAGAACGATGGTCATAGTCCTATACTAGAATTTAATTTGGCTAATTTCAGAACTTCGCCGTCTATTGTCTCGAAGGGAAGAGAGATATTCAAATCGGACTGATATTGGTCTTACAAATTTTCCACATTTTGACCATTTGTTGGGGAGGTAATAGAAAGAGTGGACGAAAAAGCCCCATCCTTAAACTTTATAATCACTTGATTAAAATATTATGTTGTACAAACTTTAGTTCAGATCGGATACACCTTATTATATTAAAAGGCTAATTTTAAGCTAAATTTTGACCAATTTTTGGACATGGACCTTTTTTTCATATCTTCGAACTTAATCTAAGTTTGGAAGAAATATTACAACGTGCAAAGTTTTAGTGCGTACCAACCATCCATGTACACAGATGGACAGGACCAATTAACGTGGGCTGTTAAAGTTCCGTGGTAGTTGTTTAGGGTATAGAATGGTCTGCATCGTCTCTCTATTAGCTTACTTACTTACTGGTTTTGCCAGTCATAATTGTTTGACAAATGTTGAAAATATATTTATAGTTATGGAATTAACTATATAACTCTGTACAATGATATGAGTTCCGGACAAACGCGCTCTACGCTTAATTTTGCGAATATATTTCAGTCATTTTACCCACCACATCTGCAATTGAACTGACAAATAAAAATCTCACATCAACAACACACAACACAAAAACATAAGACTACCACTGTAATCCATTATTTTCACACTGGAAAATATTTTGATTAATGCCACGTGTGTTTGGTCACGTGTCAACACTTTTATGGCTAAACGAAATTCCCACAACAAATGTAAACGCCTCCAGATTATTCATGTTTTTCTAATTGAGCTTCAATAAAAATAATTATTTAACAAATTGTGTATACAATACTATTTTTTGTTTAACCTTAAACTAGAAGTCAATGGCAAAAACGCGTGGCATTGTGCTTTATTTCAAATCTGCCTGCACAAAACCTCCCCAGGCAGTAAAAAAAACAACAACATTTTTTTTAAACAATGACGCTTTAAAATATGCAATTTTAAACCAAAACATCCACCCACCAAAACCGATAGACAGACAAACAGACGCCAGTTTTTGTTATCAGTCCGGGATTTGTGTTTCGTTTTTTTACGTTGTCATCTCACAACCAGTTTTCACCCTATTTAAGGATAAAGGATACTTTAATGTTTCCATCATTTGCCATTGCCATTTTGTCGAACATATTTCATCACGATGAGCCAAGCCTTGGCGTTCGTGTTGGTTTTATTCCCCAGACGCGTTTTCGTGACATACGCACAATGTTGTTTGTTGTTGGTGTTGTGAGAATCAAAATCCCACTGTAATTATCCTTTTATTCCTCCTCGTCCTTCTAATGTAATTTAGTATGGTTTGATTTAAGGGAAACCATGCCACGAAGCCTTTCTATATTTTTTACAGTTCCATATCCAAGTGTGAAACCACATCATTAAGGAAATCTTCATTTATCCATCCGGCTTGTTACATTGTGAAATATGCTAGCCTGCCTGTTTTTTGCGAAGTTTGAAGTTGAAAAGCGACACCCACGAAGTTGATGATGTTTGTGTAACTGTCAAAGTGACATGATAGAAAGTTTTTCAATTTGTTTATGTTAATTTTGTTAAATGGTATTTTTTGATCCGCAGTAGTATTGAGACCTTATGGTTGAAATGTGTAAGAGGAGGAGTAACGGAATCCGCTCATAATAAATCAATTTCAATATGACCGTTCAATGGATAGTTGTACCAAGTTCAACTTTATTTAGAAAACGAATTCTCGATAACAAAGAAAATGGAAATAGATCCACAAGCAATACTAAAGCTAAGTATGCTTGGAAGTGTGACAAAAACTTCTGACGAAATAAAAAACGGGTGGATCCTTAAATATCTTGAGCTTTCTTTTGACACTTTTTAGCAGACCATTTACGGTATGATATGGTCGGAATCGTCAGAAATATAGATCGCCTTAGAAATGTCATTATATCTATCATATACGTCCTCTTACATCAATTGAACTGATATCAGATTAAAGATCAACCAACCCTCTTATACACAGGCTTAATATTAGCCGATCATTATCAAAACAGCCATGATTTCTCGTCGGTCCGATCATTTAAAATTTCGAGTAATAAAAGCAATGATAGTAACTTCAGCATCTTGTGTCCCTTCCACAAAAATGGAGGCAAGACTATATGTGCCAACTATGGAGGAAATGGTCTCCTTCCCATCGCATGTAAAGTGTTATCAGCGTGCTGTGTGAACGACTGAAGCCAATAGTCAATGACATTATTAGACCATACCAATACGGCTCAGGTCTGGCAAATCCACTATAGACCAGATTTTCACACTGCACCAAGTCCTGGAAAAGACCCACGAGAAATACATTGAGCTTCAGCAGCATTTTCTCCAAGAACCCCTAATGGAAGTACACAATTTTCCATGGACAGCCAAGAATATTTCGTCAATATTAAATTAGCTGTTTCATAACAATAAGTTCGAAATATGTTTAAATCTAATGAAAACTGACATAATAATGAAATTAAAATTATTTTGAGGCGAAATATGAGATTTACCTGTACTCCAGTTATTTCAGATTCAAATTAATTCGTATTTCGGTAAATGGTTTAACATACAAAAATGGTAATAATTAAAAAACCGCACAAAACTGCAAAACCACGTTAGGTTATTTAGATTATTCCAATTGCCAAACGTTGCCCACGGATTTAATGCTTTCATGACCTCAAAGTTTAAAAATTTCCGCGATCAATCTATGCAATCTATGCTTATTTTAATACTATTTTTACACATACACATACAGTGGTGGTCACAGAATTAAAACATTTACTGTGGTAAACATTTTTTGATCAGCCCTAGATTCGTTTGAAGTATTTTTGAAATTTTTTTAATTCAGAACACTTCGATATACTGCACTTAAGAGAATTAGTGTGAGAATGGAAAATTGTTGCATGCAATTTTTCCATAAATAACGGTTTTTATGAAAATACATCGACTTTGAAGTGGCCATATAATTAAAACATTGTGTGATTTTTTACTTTACAGCATTTTTTGAAAATATTTTTCAAAAGCTCTTTAATTTAGTTGAATTATGTAAACTAAGCACCGAAAAAATCATTTACTGATAAACATTTTTAAAAAAATTTGTAAAATCTATCAAAATTGCCAATAATTTGTACAGTACACCTTACATTCAGAAAATAACCCCTATTATAGAAAATAAAAGTCCGAATGCACCAGAGATTGCTAGAATTAGTAGAAAACAATAAATAATTCTCAAAATAGATAAATAATTGAAATAAAAACTCAAAAAATTGGAATTAACCTAAAGGAACGATTCAATTTCGATAGCCTTCATTGAAGAAGGCCGGAATATTTTTGCAGTATGTGAGGAAATATCGATTGATATTGGCATTTATTATACCAAATCGATTGTTCGAGTAGTACAGAATATATTTTATCAAAAAATATACAAGTCACAACAGAAAGAACAGAGATCAACGCCTATGTTGACGAATAAAAGTTTCTGTTTGTAACTCAAAAGAAGTGATAAGACAATGTGTGAAATTCGACGTTTGGCCAGTAAAATGGTCTGTTTGACCTATAGTGCATACTAGGAATAATGCCAGTGCAAATTTTCAAATCTCTGTCACAAATATTACGATCTCTGTCGTAATTTCAATGCACACGGGGGGACGAAGACGCATAAATCGACATAGAATTTTATTTTGATGGAAATGGAATGACAAATTTAATATACAGTCCACAATATGGTGGAAGATATAAAGACGGGAATCCATGTTGACAATTATCGGACGTAATACCCCCTATCCATCGATCTCATATTATTATAATGGACAAGTCGTTCGGATTTAGTGATAAAATATTCAATATAACTGAGCTCGGAAATCACAGAGATGTGTTTCCATTGTCCTTCTAGAGATGTTTACGGATATTTTTTACCAAGGATTTGTCATTACGTTTTTAGATCAACGCAAAAATGCTGACATTGTAATCACGTTCTATGACAGTAAAACACATGTTTAAAAAATACTAAATATTAATAAAGACCGACGCGTCTGGAAATATTTTTAAGCTCTGGTTGTGGAACAAATGTTCTGATACAAGCTGAATGATACCAACAGTGATGTTCCTTCTTTGTTTAATTTTCACAACTATTACCATATTTCAGGTTATTTAGAAATCCCCTTCTATTAAATGTAATTTCCAAATTTTTTCTACACTCACAATTCTCCGAACTTTTTTATTAGCATAACCTACCATCCAACCAGAATGCAGCCTATTTTAATAAACATTTTCTAACAGTCGCATTGGTTATGCCCAATCGACAATAATTTGGTTGTCAGAACTAATTTCGAAAATATGACGACGCTGTTCGGCACAGTCATAAATAAAACAACACGAAAAATTCAATAAATAAATTCAATTCAATTTATGAAATAACTGCCACTGCTGCTGAACAATTGCAAGGATGTGTTTGACATCTTTCGACAATTTTCAGATTTTATTAATTTTTGACACAGCGCGACAGGAGCAGAAGAAAAATTGACGATTATTTTATGATAATGAAAAACTTTTTCCAATTGAATGTACATATTTATTATTCTACTACAATGACAAAAACATGAAAAGTATAAAATTTATTCTGAAAGTAATCTGTTTAAATTTAAAAAATTCAAACGAACAAACATTTTTATTTTCTCCGCCAAAAGGTGCGTATCAAACATTCGTCCGGTATCTTATAAAAAAGTATTTTTATTCCAATTAGTCTCATTAGAAAATTCACGTGAGTTTTTAGTATGTCAAAAATGGGCTTGTATTTAAAATATCGAGGATGATTATTTTTGCTACGAATTTTTTTTTATCAGAATGCCAAATGATTTTATTCAGACCAAAAGAATATGTTATAATGTCTCCAATTAACAGTTCGAGATGTCGCAGTCCTCGTCCTGTGTCGAGCACCTTGTATGTTATGCACCTTCCATTAAACACTATCCTACAGCTTCAAACTACACCTAGTGCTCTCCAGCTAATTCCTCATAATAGAATTAGTGCCTCTATAAATCATTATTCACATTTCCACCCAATCCACAACTCCCTAAGTAAAACAAAGGCCTTGGAATTGTACGCTCAACAAAGAAATTTCTTAACAGCTGTGCGTGACAAAAATGTCCAGCCGCTGTTGTCACACCAAATTCATAAACAATTAATAAATGTCAAATTATTTGCCCGCAACACTTTACCGAGGCAGCAGCAACGTGGCAAGCACTTGCGTTGAAATGACGTTTTAATTTGTAGTTGTTGCGAAGGGTGAAGAATGTATTACCTTTATCGGTGTAGGAATATTCAAGTAACAACAATTTTAAATGTTAATGGAAATATGAAAATGTTGTTCTTGGCGGCGACAGCGACGGCAAAGTTTTAATATAAAAGTTTTCACTTAACAAACTCATAATTGTAAACATGTAAATAAAGTTCAGGTTAGTTCTTTAGGCAGGGCTAAATCTGGATTTTCTTTGGAAAAAGGGATAAAGACGTTGGTAGCACACTTAGACATAGTCGACTGCAGGATATGCTGCAAAAAAAATATATATTAAGTGGACTGAGATTTTTGAATCAAATTCTATTTCTTGACATCCTAAGATAATGGGTTATTTAGATTCCATTGTGAGGGTGTGGTAATTTGTACTATTAGTAGTACGTATAAGAAAAAAATAATGACTTTCTTGAAGAAGTATACAAAATTTATAAATACTGTTTTGAAACCCAATGTATTCAGTTTTTTCCACTTATCCTTTGACTACATATTCCCGTCAAATTTTAATGTTTTTTTTTTTTCTGGAAATGAGATTTGTGTAGAAGGCAGTATATGGAGAAGCAAGTAAGTATAATGGTGGGGTGGTGTTCGGTGGGAATCGGTTCCCTAATTGGAACAGCAAGGAATATGAAAAAAGTAAAATATATGGAAGTATTTTCAAAAGTGATTCGAAAACCCAGAGCCTAGTTTTGAATCCATTCGAAATTTTCCAATGTCAAAGGAATATTTCAACCAAAGAATTACATAATGTTTTAGTCTTACACCATGAAAAATCATTAACTTTCCCTAATATATTTAAAGGGACCCCACCCATTCTCGGAGTCATTTTTTTATTTAATTCGAATCTACACTAATTCAAGAATGTCCCTACAAAATTTCAAGAGGAAATCTCAAGAACTCTTGCGATTTATTGTGTCAGCATCAAGAGACGGCTCAAACTTTAAACGCGTTTTTCTCTTTTGTGAATGGCGTGCACGATAACTCAAAAACTAATGAACCAATCGATTCAAAATTTTTACACGTTTCTCTGTGAGTGTATAGCTATCGTATGAACTAGGATAAAGCCAATCGGTGAAGATCTTCCTTATTTTTTAACTTGGTTTTTGGTAAAAAAACGGCGATTTTCCAAAAATATTTTTTCCCTTAATACATTTTCAAACATTTAAGCTATATTTGATGCACTTGTTCTTCTCATCCTTAATAAAGGTCCATGTATAGGCATACGAGGTCGGTTCGGAACCTTCTTAGCCTATAAATGAAAGAGAATTCTTAGTTTTTCAACAATATTTTTATTTTTCAATGCAATCTCCTAAAACTTTAATACATTTAGTCCAACGCTTTTCTAGGAATTCTATCCCTTGATTAAATAGTTTTCCTCAAGGTTTTTAAAAATAGTGATTTACAACTTTAATTGCATTTTCATTTGAGGCAAAAAGCTTCCCAGCAAGGGATTTTTTTAAATTTGGGAACAAGTAAAAGTCACTGGGAGCTAAATCAGGAGAAAACCCTGTTTGTTTAAGGTATTATAGTACGTTTACATTGTACTGCATTACGTTAAACCAGTGCATTTAAATTGGCAATTCCTTTGAATATATGCTAAATAAATCCCCATACATTTAACCGGATTTCGTTAACCCAGTGGGTTTCAATTATCAATTCCATTGCCTATTTGTCAAATAATTCCTCATAAAGTCGGTTAACCCTGCAAAAAGTTCTAATGTAAATGCCGTTTAATGTTGATTGTGAAAAGCTCTGTTCACATGATATTATAAAATACATTTTTAGCAAAATGTTGAAAATTTTGTGGGGTAGGTACCACAAGAAGTGCATCGATATTCCCCATCTTCGAACTTGATTTAAGTTTGGAAGAAATATTACGATATGTAAATTTTAGATACAATCGGTAACTCCCCTTGAGAGTTATCGTGCGCACCAGCCAAACAAACGGCCGGACAGACATTTGTAAATCGATTCCAAATTGCCCGAAATGGATTTGGACCTTATAAATATAAATGCTCAGAACTGTACCGTAAAGGGGTTATGAAATGTCTGAGATCTTTAAAAAGCCGAATTACAGAATTTTTATTTCGACAAAATATATACCAAGAAAAACCAATAAAGAAAGTTCAAAAGCCGGACGAAAATATATAGAGGTTATATATAAACCTGAATATATTTCGCAAAATGCAATACAATTTGGTACAATATGTGTGTATATACCAGCAAATAGAGGCACCTCGGTGCGCCATTTGCATGAAATCGGAAGAAAATATACATGGGAAGTATATCGAAATCTGAACCGATTTATAATCCCTACACACATCATTATAGGGTCATTCGCTATACAAACATTCGCATTGGTCTTTAGTGCACCATTTACTCAAAAAAAAGTCCAAAATATATTTTTGGGTGCTATATCTAAATCTGTACCGATTTCAATGAAACTTAACACACTCTATCTTAGACCCATTTTTTCCTCAATAGAACAACCCTTGGGTGTTTGGTTCACCATATACATCGGATAAAAATATATATAGGAGCTATATCAAAATCGGTACCAATTGTCTCCAATTTCAATAGTGTTCGTTTTTGTTCATTTGGATTAGAAATCCGACCTGTACTTGATTTACAATTTAACATGGACATACGGACTGACGAACATGCATATATCGACTCAGAAAGTGATTCTATATATATTCTCAAAAGGAACCATCTCGTTTTCTTTTTCCTGTTACAAACACATACCCAAAGACATAATACCCTGTATCACAGTGTTGTAAAGGGTAATGATAAATTTTGCTCCACTATTTACCGCCATATAACTGTATCCCCCTAATATTGATTTCTTAGAGATTTTATGCGCGCTTTCAACAAAATTGCCTGTAATTTAGTATTCTGAATAATTAAGTGTGAAATCTTCGTGCTATTAATATTGACATATGTTTTGGGGTATGTCCTACATAAACGGACTTCTATTATTCGGTATTTTGGAGATTTCCAATCGGCTATATTTCAAATGCAGAAAATTATAAATCAGGTTCGACCTAGTCCTCATAAAAGAACCATCCAAAACGAATTAGCTGTACATTTGTCCTTCCATGTTCTTGGAGGGCAAACACAAAAATGATCAATATAGGTCAATGTTTTACCATGGCTTCCACATAAAGGTCCCGACCATTTTCGGTACTTTTGAAGTTTAGGCAGTATTTTCTCACCGAAGCGGCTGTAATTTGGCATTTCTTGTTATTAAAGCGTGAGAAAAAAACATTTGCAGAAAATATTCAATGTTTAAAGGTTTTATTGGTATTTTCGATGTTGGTTACCCTGTCGAATAAGAAAAATTCTTTCCAGAATGTTTTCAAATAGGGCATATTTTTAAATGACTTCTATAAAAAAATCTGTTTAATTTTCTGTACGTAGAAGTTCCTGATTTTCCAACTTCATGTCTTTAATTTGGTATTACATTTCCCAAATAAACAATCAACTAGAGTATGCGTTTGATTCAAAATATACTTGAACCTCAAAACTATAGGAAATCAGTGCTATCGCAAAGAATGACCTTTTTCCGAGGATATTCGCTATACACATTGTCGATGCCCTCAGATTTGGCTACTCAGAAATACTTTTACAAAATTTAAAAAATAATTTTAATCAGGTGGTAAATAATATTCTATCAATGAACATTATATCAGATGACGTACCAGTGATTTAAGTTTGGGTAAAATCCTTCCAGATTTTAATATCATCCGATTTCATTTAAATTGTACCAGTTTAAGTATGGTATTTGTGTATCAACATAAACAATAGCTATTTCTATATGCGCATTACTTTTTGTCAAATCCTTATGCATTATCTTTAGTTATGCATATGTTTGCATAAGCATTTTTTAACTTCTAATCATTATGTCAATTGCAGATGCTCGACTATATTTTATTTTTCGAATTCAAATAAGCACTTCTTTGCATATTGCGAAAAATCAATCAGATTACTTTTCATAGAAATCAACTACAAACAGATGTTTTCCTGTTTCAATGCAGCAGAAAATATAGCGATAATTCCCGCTAATATCCAGCGTTTCAATTTGCAAATAAATGAGCATCATAATGATTCAATATGCAAGCAAATGTCAAAAACACACACACACACGATACGTTCACATTGTAAGCATGGCATAAAAGATGACAATTCGGCTGCATAAAGATCTTAAAATTCCGCACTGAGGATGGCGCGGGTGTTATAATAAATAAAATTTTAGAATACAAATTGAGATATTACGAGCGC
>NW_026872601.1:0-13354 GCF_032173495.1 Musca vetustissima
AATAAAAAACGAAAAACAACAACAAACACAAATAAATCTAAGCCAACGGCAGTTTCAGTCACTAAACGACCAGCAAAAAGCGTCAGGGGAACATTTACCCGTCGAGTTTGATGCCATAAAGTTTGATAGTAAAAAATGGGGAGGAATATAAAGGAAACTCCGCTTGGGGCTTGAAAATCGAAGGCGGAAAACAATACACAACATTAGTTCACATTTAAAAGCTCATAAATGTTTAACAATTTTATGAGAGCGATAAGGAGTGGGATAGAGAGAGGTCGAGAGAGTGTGGGTGCCTCAAGTGGAAACTTTAATTAAGATCATGCAAGACAATTTACTTTTGATTGTTAACGGAACCCATAAAAAACACACACACACACACACACATACACAACTTAAATGTAAGTGCTTACTTTGTAAGTACTTTGGGGCGTATACATATTGTTGGTGATGGAATAAACACATCAAGTATACGCATCAATGGCAATTGCAGTGCTTTATAATACTATCGAAGCAATAAAAATAAAATGGTGAAGTGGTTTTTTGTGTGATGAAATAAAAAATAAAATTTTCCTCTCATTTCCAATGCAAAAAGTTTTTTTTTTTTAATTTTCTTATCTGAATTTTTTTCTATGCAAAAAATTGTAACCGAATTTGTTTCTATTGACGGAAAAAATTTTTTCCCGAATTTTTCATCCATAGAAAAAGAAATCGGAGAAAAAATTTTCGTCACCAAAAAAAAAAAAAAAAAAAGATCGGAAACAGAAAAAAATTTCGAACGTTTTTTTCGCTCATAGAAAAAATCCAGTAACAAATTTTTTGGATTCATAGAAAAAAATCCGGAAAAAAAATTTTCGTTCATAGAAATTTTTTGAAAAATTTTGAAAAAATCGCATAGAAAAAAATCGGTAAGAATTTTTTTGTATAGAAAAAAATCGCTACGAATTTTTTCGCATAGAAAAACCAGTAAGGAATGTTCAAAAGTCGGATGGGGCCGACTATATGATACCCTTCACCCCTTTGGATACATACAAGAGATGCTAATATATACAATAGAACAGACATATACTTTTTAGCGGACGATTGAAATGGAATGGGGCGGAACTAAATGTGTGATCTACATAGATATATGAACCAAGTAAAGAACTCAATGCACATACCATTCTGAAATCTATGAAAAATTTTATGTCAATCGGATTCGGATTGTGTAACATTAGTATGAAATCGAGCAAAATAATGTATGTGGAGCTATATGTAAATCTGGACCTAATTGAACAACCGTGGCATATACCGTTTGGTATGCTGCAGCACAGAGCGCTGTTTACAATTTTATCTCGTGTATATGGAACAGACGTAGGCTCCATGGTGCAACATTTACCTAAAAACCGGAACAAACTATATATGGGAGCCCTGTCTATATCTGAACCGATTTTCACAAAACTTCATATACATTAATAAGGACCTATCTTGTGCAAAATTTTGTATCAACCTTGGAAGTTTCGTGGACCATTTACCAAAAAATCGGTATAGGGAGACATATCCAAATCTGAACTGATTTTCACAAAACTTCGTATACATCAATGTGAACCTCTTTTAATACTCTCTGCAAAATTTGGTCTTAATCGAAAAAATTATGGGAAGTTTGGTAAACTGTTTACCAAAAACCTAAATCTGAACCGATTTCAACAGTAGGCTGTGCAAAAATTTGATTCAATCGGAAAAAATATTGAGTTTGGTGCACCATTTACATAACATCGGACGAAACTAAATGTGGGAGCTATACATATATTTGAACCGATTTTAACGAATCTTGGCAGACATCACTCAGTACGTTCTGCCAAATTTCGTGCAAATCGAAAGATATATAGCGACTTTGGTGCACCATTTACATGAAATCGGACGAAACTATATATGGGAGCTATATCTAAATCTGGACCGATTTTCACGAAACAAGGCACACATCACTCTACGCTCAACTCAGTACTTTATGCCAAATTTCGTACAAATCGAAAGATATATAGCGACTTGGGTGCACCGATTTCATGTAAATGAAATCGGACGAAACTATATATGGGAGCTATATCTAAATCTGGACCGATTTTCTCGAAACTTGGCAGACATTATTCTAGGCTCAATTCAGTAGGTTATGCCAAATTTCGTGCTAATCGAAAGATATATAGGGACTTTGGGCACCATTTAAGAGAAATCGGACGAAACTATATATGGGAACTATATCTAAATCTGGACCGATTTTCTCGAAACTTGGCAGACATCACTCTAGTCTTAATTCAGTCCGTTATGCCAAATTTCGTGCAAATCGAAAGATATATAGGGACTTTGGGGCACCATTTACATGAAATCGGACGAAACTATATATGGGAGGTATATCTAAATCTGAACCGATTTTCTCAAAACTTGGCATACATCACTCTGGGCTCAATTCAGTACGTTATGCCAAATTTCGTCCAAATCGAAGTATATATAGGAACTTTGGTGCACCAATTTACATGAAATCGGACGAAACTATATATGGGAGCTATATCTAAATCTGAAGCGATTTTCACGAAACTTGGCAGACATAATTATAGACCTAAATGATTAGGCTGTACCAAATTTCGTGCAAATCGAAATATCTATAGGGACCGTTTACATTAAATCGGTTAAATATATATATGGGAGCTATATCTAAATCTGAACCGATTTTTCCCAATTTCAATAGGGTTCGTCCTTGGGCCGAATAAGTGACCTGTGCCAAATTTCATCCAATTCGGATCATAAATGCGACCTGTACTTTGTTTACAATATAACATGCACAGACAGACAGACGGGCGGACGGACATGCATAAATCGACTCAGAATGTAATTCTATGCATATTCTCAAAAAGGAACCATGGGTCTATATCGTTTTCTTTTGCCTGTTGCAAACATGTGTACAAAGACATAATACCATGTACCACAGAGTGGTGAAGGGTATAAAAATCGGCGACAAAATCGGTATTCGTCAATAGAAATAAATTCGGATTTTTTTTTTGTCAAAAGAAATAAATTCGGAACTTTTCTTTGTCCATAGAAAAAAAGAGGAAAAAAATTTTTTCCTCCCTAGAAAAAAAATTCGGATTTTTTTTTCGTCCAATGAAAAAAGTCTGGAATTATGTTTTCGTCTATAGAAAAAAAATTCGGAATAGTTTTTTCGGCCATAGAAAATAGAAAAAAATCGGTGAAAAATTGTTTTCATCCGTTGAAAAAAAATTCGAAAACATTTTTTTTAAATGTTTTTTATGGAGGAAAAACAATTTTCAAATCTTTTTCTATGGAAGAATTAAAATTTTCCTATTTTTTTCTATGGACGAAATTTTTTACCGAATTTTTTATTTTCTATGGACGAAAAAAATATTCTTACCGAATTTTTATTTTCTATGGACGAAAAAAAAATATTCTTACCGAATTTTTATTTTCTATGGACGAAAAAAATATTCTTACCAAATTTTTTTGCTATGGACGAAAAAAATATTCTTACCGAATTTTTTTTGCTATGGACGAAAAAAATATTCTTACCGAATTTTTTTTGCTATGGACGAAAAAAATATTCTTACCGAATTTTTTTCTATGGACGAAAAAATATTCTTACCGAATTTTTTTCTATGGACGAAAAAAATATTCTTAGCGAATTTTTTTGCTATGGACGAAAAAAATATTCTTAGCGAATTTTTTTGCTATGGACGAAAAAAATATTCTTACCGAATTTTTATTTTCTATGGACGAAAAAAAATTCTTACCGAATTTTTTTTTCTATGGACGAAAAAAATATTCTTACCGAATTTTTTGCTATGGACGAAACTATATCGAACTATTTTTCCTATAGAAAAAAATTCGGTAAGAATATTTTTTTCTATACGAAAAAATTTTCCGAATAGTTTTTTTCTATGCGCCAAAAAATTTCTTCTGAATTTTTTCTATTAACAAATTTTCCGAATTTTTTCTATTAAAAGAATTTTTGAATTTTTTTCTATTAAAAATAAAACATTTTTTTCCGAATTTTTTCTGTTGACGGAAATTTTTTTCCGATTTTTTTTCTATTGAGGATTTTTTTTTGAAATTTTTTTCTTTGCGAATTTTTTTCCGATTTTTTTGCGAAAATTTTTTTTTCGAATTTCTTTCTATGCGAGAAAATTTTCCTAATTATACCCTTCACCACACTGTGGTACAGGGTATTATGTCTTTGTACATATGTTTGTAACAGGCAAAAGGAATCGAGATAGACCCATGGTTCCTTTTGAGAATATGCATAGAATCACTTTCTGAGTCGATTTATGCATGTCCGTCCGTCTGTCCGCCCGTACGTCTGTTGATGTTAAATTGTAAACAAAGTACAGGTCTCATTTAAGAATTGGAGAAATTTGGCACAGCTCATTTATTTGGCCCAAGGACGAACCCTATTGAAATTGGGAAAAATCGGTTCAGATTTAGATATAGCTCCCATATATATTTTTGTCCGATTTGAGGACTTTAGTCCCTGAAAATCATCCGATTTGCACGAATTTCGGTACAGCGTACTGAATTAAGTCTAAAATGATGTGTGCCAAATTTCGAGAAAATCGGTTTAGATTTAGATATAGCTCCCATATATAGTTTCGGCCGATTTAAGGTAAATGTGGCACCAAAGTCCCTCTATATTTTTCGATTTGCATGAAATTTGGCACAGAGTACTGACTGAGGTCCAGAATGATGTGTGTCAAGTTTCGGGAAAATCGGTTCAGATTTAGATATAGCTCCCATATATAGTTTCCTCCGATTTAAGGTAAATGGGGCACCAAAGTCCCTCTATATCTTTCGATTTGCATGAAATTTGGCACAGAGTACTGAATTAGGTCCAGAATGATGTGTGCCAAGTTTCGAGAAAATCGGTTTAGATTTAGATATAGCTCCCATATATAGTTTCCTCCGATTTAAGGTAAATGGGGCACCAAAGTCCCTCTATATCTTTCGATTTGCACGAAATTTGGCATAGCGTACTGAATTGAGCCACGAAAGATGTGTGCCAAGTTTCGTGAAAATCGGTTCAGATTTAGATATAGCTCCCATATATAGTTTCGGCCGATTTTTGGTAAATGGCGTACCAAAGTCCCTATATATCTTTCGATTTGCACGAAATTTGGCATAGCGCACTGAATTAAGTCTAGAATGATGTGTGCAAAGTTTAGTGAAAATCGGTTCAGATTTAGATATAGCTCCCGTATATATCTTCCTCCGATTTAAGGTAAATGGTGTACCAAAGTCCTTATATATCTTTCGATTTGCATGAAATTTGGCATAACGTACTGAATTGAGGCTAGAATGATGTCTGCCCAGTTTCGCGAAAATCGGCCCAGATTCAGATATAGTTTCGTCCGATTTCATGTAAATGGTGCACCAAAGTCCCTATATATCCTTCGATATATTTGGATAGAGCTTCCATATATATTTTCGCCCGATTTTAAGTAAATTGGACATCAAACTCTTCATGCTAGTCAGGTTGACATCAAATTTTGCACAACGTACAAAATTGAGCATAGAATTACGTAGTTGCGTTTTCTAGAAGTACAGACATAGCCCAACAGATAACCTATTTATATTTGATTGAAGTCGATTTATATAACTTATGGAAGGTATATAGGTAGATTCACATTTAGATAAATATCACATATTTTATTTCATCCAATTTCATGTTAATAGTCCTGTTTAATATATCCATAGTGGTGAAGGGTATCATATAGTCGGCCCCGTCCGACTTTACTACTTTCCTTACTGGTTTTCTATGGACGAAAAAAAATTCTTACCGAATTTTTTTTTCTATGGACGAAAAAAAATTTCTTTCCGAATTTTTTTTCTATGGACGAAAAAAAATTCTTACCGAATTTTTTTGCTATGGACGAAAAAAATATTCTTACCGAATTTTTTTCTATACGAAAAATTTTTCCGAATAGTTTTTTCTATGCGCCAAAAAATTTCTTCTGAATTTTTTCTATTAACAAATTTTCCGAATTTTTTCTATTAAAAGATTTTTTGAATTTTTTTCTATTAAAAATAAAACATTATTTCCGAATTTTTTCTGTTGACGGAAAATTTTTTTTCCGATTTTTTTCCTATTGAGGATTTTTTTTTTAATTTTTTTCTTTGCGAATTTTTTTGCGAATTTTTTTTTCGAATTTTTTTCTGTGCGAGAAAATTTTCCTAATTTTTCTATGCGAAATATTTTTGCCAATTCTTTTCTATGTGGAAGGTTTTTTTATTTAAATTTCCAAATTTTTTCTTTAGGTTCATTTCGATATAGTTACGACCAACCTCCTATTTCAAGTGTCTTTGTCTGAATTCAATTGCTAAAAATTTTGGAAACATTTCAAGATTGCAGTGGCAACTGCATTGTACTCCTTTTAGTTATTGGTGTTGTTTTTGTTGTTATTTTTTGTCTACATTCTGTGGTAATGCATTCTCGTATGTTCTAATGTTCGCTTGAGCAGTTCGATTAAGGAAGAAGAGGAAGCTGAAGACAATACACAATACCTTGCAATGTAATGGGTTTTTGTGTTTGAAGAAGAATATGTGGGTCTGCATATTTAACAGCAACAACAACAAAAATACAGGTGTCGTTATTGTTGGTGTTATTGTAAATGGTACAACACGGAGAAGCTATCCGATTGCAAGTGTTGGCAGTATTTTCTTTTGTTTCGTTTTATTTTCTCCCATTTCTCGCCCGCACGCACTCTCCTACCCACATACACACACATCTATTTGGGCCATCATGTCAGCATGGCGTTGTGTGTTGCATTGTGTGCATTCAAACATGTTGTATTGTGTTCATGGCTGGCATGATTGCTAATGTATTCACCAGGACATTTTGGTGTTGGTGTTGCTGTTGTTGTTGCTATAACATCTGTAATGGTAGACAATCTTCGTTGTTTCATCAGTTTTGCAATAAACACAGATGCCCACACACACACACACACACACTGGCACACATTCACCTTTTTTTTGTAAGTCTTCATCTTCTTCAACTTTTAGAGGATGTGACATGTTTTGAGTTGTTGTTGTTGTTATTGTTGTATTGTGTGTAATATGAGAGAGAGAACTTTAAAGGCAATTAAAGAATTTTAACTTTTCCCAGCCAGGTGTTGGTAGGTGTTCATATGTGTGTGTGGGAATGTGCGTTCGTTCGTAGTTAGCTGGCTTATCATTGAAATACAAACTCTGTATATGGCTTTTAGAACATATTTCTTATGCAGTTTATTCGTACATTTTGTGTATATAAAAATTAATATTCTCCATAATGTATGTATTTCGGTATGTGTATGAATGTCTAACTCTGCCTCTTTACAATTAAAAATGACTTTAAGACAGGGCTGTCCACACTAATACATTCAAGTTTTGTGATTGTATATGTTTCAAATACAAAATTTTCAAAATTTCTGTTTCTATGTCATATACTGGGAAAAATTTTGTTAAAAAATTATAATCAAATTTTAAAAAAGAAAAAAATTTAATATTAAATGCAAATATGGTTCTTGATGATACATTTTCCCATATAAAGATATATTTGTTTCCGTTTTGCCCATTCGGCATGATATTGCTCACAAATTTCGACATTTTCCGAACTAATGTTTGCCAGAAATATCCCAATTTTTTCGGTTAGTGTATAAAAACAAAAAAGAATGAATGACAATTTTGAAAATAATTTTTATTTTCAAAATTTTCTCTTTTATAATTGTATGTGTGAGCAATTTGACACACACCGACAGCCCATGGGACCTATTTTGGGCACAGCTGCTTTAAGATGAAGCTTTAAAATTTAGGCAATATAATAAATTTTTGTGGAAGTATTTAAGAATTGCATTTTAAATATTTAATTGTCAATAACAATAAAATTTTCATTTTTATTTGAATAAAAGTCAATATTTATGTCAATAAGCATTTGTATGAAGTGTTGTAAGTAGAGTTCATAGTCTTAGAGACTAAATTAAATTTATAGATGGAGAAAATTTGATTGAAATTGAAAGGATTACAAACTACAAAAATGTTTTCAATGTATCGTATAGGATTAAATTTGCGCATAAAATATAAATAGGAAACAAATTCTAATAGATAAAATATCAAATAAATATTGATAATTTAGAAACAGAATTTTTGGGTAATTTTTACAAGAATTTTCGAAATTTGTCCATATAAAAAGAAATTGAATATTTGTATTCTTTGAGAAAATAAAATTGATAATATTTTCTTTCTATACAAATCAAAAAGCAACATATTTTTCCGTCTAAAAATCATTTTTTTTTAATAGAAAATCCACGTTGCCTTTTTTATTCGAATAAATTTGTTCCGTTTTTTATCCGAAATTTTTAGAATTTTTTCTAAGCAATTTTTATGCGATAAAATATTTCTTCTACGAATTTTTTTTTGTTTTTTTTTATAATTTTTCTAAGCAAAAAATTGTTTTCTATACGAATTTTATTTTCGATTTTTTTTTGCGGAGGAGCGATATTCACCATCTTCACCATCTGTTTATATATGCAACGTTTGGATGAAATCGCTTATTTTCTTCAAGAGTTATCGTGCGCACCGGCCAGACAAGCAGACAGACGGTAGAAAACATACGGATTTCTTTAATCGATTTTTTTCATATAAAAAATTCAGAAAAAATGCCGAAAATTG
The DNA here is from genome assembly GCF_032173495.1 of Musca vetustissima. Taxonomy (NCBI): domain Eukaryota; kingdom Metazoa; phylum Arthropoda; class Insecta; order Diptera; family Muscidae; genus Musca; species Musca vetustissima. Next base: position 8,680 of record NW_026872601.1, read on the forward strand.
TATATAAAAAAATACCACAAATTTGTTTATATAAAGAAATGAAGAAAACAGTAAGGAAAGTAGTAAAGTCGGACTGGATCGACTATATGATACCCTTCACCATTTTGGGTATCTTCTACATATGTATCCTAACAAACGTCGTCTTTTCAAAGAAACATTGACATAAAATTAAACGATCTTTATCTATAAGTAAACCGACTATCATCAATCCCAACACATGCCATTCTGCAACCTATTCTAAATTTTGTAAATAGATTTAAAGCAAATTTTACACACGGTATTTGGTATGCTGCACTGTTTAAAATTTAATCTCAATCACAGACCCATTGATTATTTGGTGTAGAATCAATCAATAGTTCGAAATTATATATGCTATATCTAAATCTGAACCGATTTCAAGGAAACTTGCCCGAGATTAATTTATATTAATTTCAGTACGTTTTGCCAATCGGCCTAGCTATGGGTCTTTAGTACATCTGACCCGATTTTCACGAAACTTAACACACATCTTTCTGGATTTTATTCAGTACCCTATGCCAAATTTCGTGCAAATAGAAAGATATGTAGGGACTTTGGAGCCCCATTTACCTTAAATCGGACGAAAATATATGTGGAAGCTATATCTAAATCTGACCCGATTTTTCTCAAAACATGACATACGTCATTCTAGACTCAATACAGTACAGTCTGTAAAATTTCGTGCAAATAGAAATGGAAAGATATATAAGGACTTTGGTGCACCATTTACCTAAAATCGGACGAAACTATATATGGGAGCTATATCTAAATTTGAACCGATTTTCACGAAACTTAGAACACATCATTCTAGACTTAATTGAATACAACATACTAAATTTCGTGCAAATCGAAAGATATATAGGGACTTTAGTGGACCATTTACATTAAATCAGACGAAAATATATATGGGAGCTATATCCAAATCTGAACCGATTTTCAGGAAACTTGACGCACATCATTCTAGACCTAATTCATTACGCTGTGCCAAATTTCGTACAAACCGAAAGATATTAAGGGACTTTTGTACACCATTTACATTTAATAGGACGAAAATATATATGGGAGCTATATCTAAATCTGAACCGATTTTCAGGAAACTTAATACACATCATTCTAGACCTAATTTATTACGCTGTGCCAAATTTCGTGTCAAACGAAAGATATATAGGGTTTTGGTGCACCATTTACCTTAAATCGGACAAAACTATATATGGGAGCCATATCTAAATCTGAACCGATTTTTCCCAATTTCAATAGGGCCAAAGAAGTGACCTATGCCAAATTGCAACCAAATCGGATCATAAATACGACCTGTACTTTGTCCAGAAAAATACATGGGCGGACAGATAGACGGACATGCATAAATCGATTCAGAAAGTAATTCTATGCATATTCTCGATTCCGTTTGCCTGTTAAAAACATATTCACACAGACATAATACCCTGTACCACAGTGTGGTGAAGGGTATAATTAAAAACCAGTAAGCGGAGCAGTATAATCGGACGGGGCCGACCATACGATACCCTACAAAGCTACCACGGAACTCCAACTTTCTGCGGATATTTATTCCGATCCTGGGCAATATCTCGTTACAGTTTCACCCTCTTGCCCGCTTAATGGGTCAACAGCACCTCTTCCTTACACTGAAATATTTTCCGAATATTACTAATACTCAGTACAGCCCTTCTATTTATTTGTGCAGATTACCTTCACTGTGGGCTGTTTTGTGATGTTCGGCATTCTACTGTGGCCTATAGATCGACTCGAAAAAACACAAAAAAAGTTTTCGGTCCAATTCACCCCAAAATTATTATCTGATCATCACCAAATTATAGACGTTGTCCTTGACCATACCTGGATCCCATGTAAAATTTCAAAACGATCAGCGTTATATTTCCGCCCTCTAGTGTGATAATGAGTTACAAAATAATATCTCAGTACATAAGCACCTATAAATATTTAAGTGTATCTCCCACATCCAAGTACATACGACAATATAATTGGTATCTATTTAAAGATCAACCACTACTCTTGAATATACTATCAATTTTCCGGGTCTATGTCCTTCAGGAGTAAATATATACGTCATAGAATACACATTTTGTAATTTTTCACACAAAAGTCAGGGTCAGGCTAAATATTGACCGATCTTTATGAAAATAGACATACTTATTCTTTGGCCCAATCCCCTTCTCCATGTAAAAATTCGAGATGTTTGGGCCATAATTGCAACCTCTGTAGCGACCAATCGACAAAATTAAGTATTTGGTCCTTTTCATCCCCTAAATATTAACCTATCTTTACCAAAAGATAGGAGTCTTCATTGGCCAGAACCCATCATATATGCAAAATTTCGTGAAGATTGGTCCATAACTGTGGCCTGTATCGTGTTTACAAATTATAATGGACAGACGGACGGACGGACGGAAGGACGGACACATGTCTAGATCGACTCAGCTAGTCGAGATATGACGATCGGTATACTTAAAGGTGGGTCTAGGACCAATATTTCGCGGCGTTACAAACTTTTGGGGCTGCACAAAGCTATAATACCCTACGCGAAAGAATCTCCTTTTAATTAGAATAGCCTTTTAATAGCTAGCCAGCCTTCGGCCGGAGATTTAAAACTTTCTCCTATGGACAGATGGCAACACCGGCTACGCGACAGAACCTCCTTTTAATTAGAATAGTGTTTGTGGGTAGCCGGTCATCGGCCAGGGATTTAAGACTTTCTCCTATGGACAGATAGCTACTCTGGCTACGCGACAAAATTTTCTCTTAATAAACATTGTATCAACATGCCTCTGCTCTTTAATACCTTTAAATGATACCCATACTGCCTTGACCAATATTACACATGGAAGGTATTTACCGAAATTTGAAGACCCATATCTCAGAAAGTATGGTACATATTTGATATGAATAAAATGATATGAATAAAAGTTTTGTTATCGGGGCTTCAAACTCTTTGAAATTATACCTATATTGCCTTAGTGAATTTTAAAAAAATATGAGCAAATACAAGGGTCCCAATGGAACTTTGGAGGCCATATCTCCGGAAATACCGATTTCCGCAAGAAAAAAGTATACTCCTGTTATCAGGGCCCCAAGGACTACACGGATCAAAAGGATTTCGTGAGGGGGCCCTAAACTAGACTTAAGCCAAAAAGAAATTGAATATTTTTATTCTTAGAGAAAAAAAATTGGTCTATAAAAAACATATTTTTTACCAAAAAAAATCTATTTTTTTAATAGGATTTCCACGTTGCATTTTTTTGGTTTCTTTCTATGCAAAAATAATTTTTTCCTAATTTTTTTCTATTGACGAAAAAACAAGTTTCCGAATGTTTTTCTATTAACGAAAAAAATTTCCATTTTATTTCTATGGACGAAATTCGATTTTTTTCATTTTATTCTATGCGAAACAAATAGTTTTTTTTCTAAAAAAGAATTAAAAATTCGAAACGAATTTTTATATATAAAAAAAATATTGAATGTTTTTTAGGAAAAAATTGGTAATAATTACCCTACACAACTATGTTATTAGGGTATTATAGCTTTGTGCAGCCCCAAGAGTTTGTAACGCCGCGAAATATTGATTCTAGACCCATCTTTAAGTATACCGATCGTCATATCTCGACTAGCTGAGTCGATCTAGACATGTGTGTCCGTCCGTCCGTCCGTCTGTCCATTATAATTTGTAAACACGATACAGGCCACAGTTATGGACCAATCTTCACGAAATTTTGCATGTAGGATGGGTTCTGGCCAATGAAGACCCCTATTGTTTTTGGAAAAGATCGGTTAATATTTAGGGGATGAAATGGACCAAATACTAAATTTTTGTCGGTTTTTCTGGTCGCTCCAGAGGCCACAATTATGGCCCAAACACCGCGAATTTTTGCATGGAGAAGGGGATCGGGCCAGAGAATAAGCATGCATGTTTTGATAAAGATCGGTCAATATTTAGCGGGTCAAATGGACCCTGACTTTTGTGTGAAAAATGACAAAATTTGTATTCTATGGCATATATATTTACTCCTGGAGGATGTAGACCCCAGGAGTTGATAGCACATCCAAGAGGAGTGGTTGGCCTTTAAATTGATACCAAATATAGTGATGTATCTACTCAGATGTGGGAGTTACAGTCAAATATTTACAGGTGCTTACGTATTCAGATATTATTCAGTAACCCATTACCACATTAGAGGGAGAAATATCGCGCTGATGGCTTTGAAATTTTTCATGAAGTTCCAGTTATGGTCAAGAACAACGCCTATAATTTTCGGTGATGATCAGATTAAAATTTTGGGATGAAATGGACCGAAAACATAATTTTTTGTGTGTTTTCGAGTAGAGTATAATCCGAAAATCACAACACAACCCACCGTGAAGGTAATCTGGACAAGTAATTAGAAGGACTGTACTGAATATTCGAAAAAAGTAAGGAAGAGGTGTTGTTAACCTCTAATCGGTCAAGAGGGGGCAAATATCACGAAATATTACTCAGACTCGGAATAAACATCCTCAGAAAGTTAGAGTTCGTGGTAGTTGTGTAGGGTATCGCATGGTCGGCCCCGTCCGACTATACTGCTCCGCTCACTGGTTTTCTTTGCGAAACTTTTTTTCGATTTTTTTTTAAAGGGGTATTATAGCT